>NW_027436586.1:0-35480 GCF_031877795.1 Strix aluco
TGAGGAAGAGAAGAGAGGAGGAAGAGGGAGGAGGAAGAGAAAGGAGGAAGAGAAAGGAGGAAGAGAAAGGAGGAAGAGAGAGGATAGAGACAGGAGAAAGAGGGCGGTGGAAGAGGGAGGAGGATGAGAGAGGAAGAGAAAAGATGAGGAAAAAGTAGGAGGAAGAGGGAGGAGGAAGAGAAAGGAAGAAGAGAAAGGAGGAGGAGAGAGGAGAATAATAGAGGAGGAAGAGAGAGGAGGAAGAGAAAGGAAAATGAGAGAGAAGGAAGTGAGAGGAAAAGGGGAGAGGAGGAAGAGAGTGAAGGAAAAGAGAGGAGGAGAGAGAGGAGGAAGAGAGAGGAGGAAGAGAGAGGAGGAAGAGAGAGGTGTAAAGCAGAGGAAGAGGAGAGAGGAGGAAGACAGATGAGGAAGAGAGTGGAGGAAGAGAGAGGAGGAAGAGAGAGGAAGAGGAGAGAGGAGGAAAAGAGAAGAGGGAGAGGAGGAAGAGAGAGGAGGGGTGGATAGGAGGAAGCGATGTGAGGAAGAGAGATGAGGAAGAGAGACGAGGAAGAGAGAGGAGGAAGAGAGAGGAAGAGGAGAGAGGAGGAAAAGAGAAGAGGAAGAGAGAGGAGGAAGAGAGAGGAGGAAGAGAGAGGAGGAAGAGAGAGGTGGAAGAGAGAGGTGGAAGACAGAGGAAGAGGAGAGAGAAGGAAGACAGAGGAGGAAGAGAGTGGAGGAAGAGAGAGGAAAAAGAGAGGAGGAAGAGAGAGGAGGAAGAGGGAGGAGGAAGAGAGAGGAGGAAGAGAGAGGAGGAAGAGAGAGGAGGAAAAGAGAAGAGGAAGAGAGAGGAGGAAGAGAGGAGGAAGAGAGAGGAGGGGTGGATAGGAGGAAGCGATGTGAGGAAGAGAGATGAGGAAGAGAGACGAGGAAGAGAGAGGAGGAAGAGAGAGGAAGAGGAGAGAGGAGGAAAAGAGAAGAGGAAGAGGGAGGAGGAAGAGAGACGAGGAAGAGAGAGGAGGGGTAGAGAGGAGATAGAGAGGGGAGAAAGAGAGAGGAAGAGAAGAGAGGAGGAAGAGAGAGGAGGAAGAGAGAGGAGGAAGAGAGAGGAAGAGGACAGAGGGGGAAAATAGAAGAGGAAGAGAGAGGAGGAAGAGAGAGGTGGAAGACAGAGGAAGAGGAGAGAGAAGGAAGAGAGTGAAAAAGGGGAGAGGAGGAAGAGAGAGGAGGAAGAGAGAGGAGGAAGAGAGATGAGGAAGAGAGAGAAGGAAGAGAGAGGAGGAAGAGAGAGGAGGAAGCGAGAGGAGGAAGAGAGAGGAGGATGAGAGAGGAAGAGGAGAGAATAGGAAAAGAGAAGAGGAAGAGAGAGGAGGAAGAGAGAGGAGGAAGAGAGAGGAGAAGAGAGGAAGAGGAGAGAGGAGGAAAAGAGAAGAGGAAGAGAGAGGAGGAAGAGAAAGGAGGAAGAGAGAAAGGATAGAGAGGAGGAAGAGATAGGAGGAAGAGGGAGGAGAAAGAGAGAGGAGGAAGAGAGAGGAGGAAGAGAGAGGAGGAAAAGAGAAGAGGAAGAGAGAGGAGGAAGAGAGAGGAGGAAGAGAGAGGAGGAAGAGAGAGGTGGAAGAGAGAGGTGGAAGACAGAGGAAGAGGAGAGAGAAGGAAGACAGAGGAGGAAGAGAGTGGAGGAAGAGAGAGGAAAAAGAGAGGAGGAAGAGAGAGGAGGAAGAGGGAGGAGGGGTAGAGAGGAGATAGAGGGGGGAGAAAGAGAGAGGAAGAGAAGAGAGGAGGAAGAGAGAGGAGGAGGAGAGAGGAGGAAGAGAGGAGGAAGAGAGAGGAGGAAGAGAGAGGAAGAGGAGGGAGGAGGAAAACAGAAGAGGAAGAGAGAGGAGGAGAGAGAGGTGGAAGACAGAGGAAGAGGAGAGAGAAGGAAGAGAGAGGAAAAGGGGAGAGGAGGAAGAGAGAGGAGGAAAAGAGAGGAGGAAGAGAGAGGAGGAAGAGAGATAAGGAAGAGAGAGGAGGAAGAGAGAGGTGGAAGACAGAGGAAGAGGAGAGAGAAGGAAGACAGAGGAGGTAGATTGTGGAGGAAGAGAGAGAAAAAAGAGACAGGAGGAAGAGAGAGGAGGAAGAGAGAGGAGGAAGAGAGAAGAGGAAGAGAGAGGAGGAAGAGAGAGGAGGAAGAGAGGAAAAGGAGAGAGGAGGAAAAGTGAGGAGGAAGAGAGAGGAGGAAAAGAGAGGAGGAAGACAGAGGAAGAGGAGAGAGAAGGAAGATAGAGGATGAAGAGGGTGGAGGAACAGAGAGGAAAAAGAGAGAGGAGAAAGAGAGAGGAGGAAGAGAGAGGAGGAAGAGAGATGTGGAAGGGAGAGGAAGAGGAGAGAGGAGGAAAAGAGAAAAGGAAGATAGAGGAGGAAGAGAGAGGAGGAAGAGAGAAGAGGAAGAGAGAGGAGGAAGAGAGGAGGAAGAGGAGATGGAAGAGAAAGGAGGAAGAGGGAGGAGAAAGAGAGAGGAGGAAGACAGAGGAGGAAGAGAGAGGAGGAAGAGAAAGGAAAATGAGGGAGAAGGAAGAGAGAGGAAAAGGGGAGAGGAGGAAGAGAGAGGAGGAAAAGAGAGGCGGAAGAGAGAGGAGGAAGAGAGAGGAGGAAGAGAGAGGAGGAAGAGAGAGGAGGAAGAGAGAGGAGGAAGAGAGAGGAGGAAGAGAGAGGTGGAAGAGAAAGGAGGAAGAGGGAGGAGAAAGAGATTGGAAGAGAAGAGAGGAGGAAGAGAGTGGAGGAAGAGAGAGGAAAAAGGGAGAGGAGGAAGAGAGAGGAGGAAGAGAGAGGAGGAAGAGAGAGGAGGAAGAGAGAGGAGGAAGAGAGAGGAGGAAGAGAGGAAAAGGAGAGAGGAGGAAAAGTAAGGAGGAAGAGAGAGGAGGAAAAGAGAAGGGGAAGAGAGAGGAGGAAGAGAGAGGGGGAAGAGAGCGGAGGGGTAGAGAGGAGGAAGCGAGAGGAGGAAGAGAGAGGAGGAAGAGAGGAGGAAGAGAGAGGAGGAAGAGAGAGGGGAAAGAGAGAGGAGGAAGAGAAAGGAGGAAGAGAGAGGAAGAGGAGAGAGGACGAAGAGAGAGGAGGAAGAGAGAGGAGGAAGAGAGAGGAGGAAGAGAGATGAGGAAGAGAAAGGAGAAAGAGAGAGGTGGAAGACAGAGGAGGAAGAGAGTGGAGGAAGAGAGAGGAAAAAGAGAGAGGAGGAAGAGAAGTAGGAGGAAGAGAGAGGAGGAAGAGAGAGGAGGAAGAGAGGAAGAGGAGAGAGGAGGAAAAGTGAGGAGGAAGAGAGAGGAGGAAAAGAGAAGGGGAAGAGAGAGGAGGAAGAGAGATGGGGAAGAGAGAGGAGGGGTAAAGAGGAGGAAGCGAGAGGAGGAAGAGAGAGGAGAAGAGAGATGTGGAAGAGAGTGGAGGAAGAGAGAGGTGGAAGAGAAAGGGGGAAGAGGGAGGAGAAAGAGAGAGAAGAGAAGAGAGGAGGATGAGAGAGGAGGAAGAGAGAGGAGAAAGAGAGGAGGAAGAGAGAGGAGAAGAGAGAGGAAGAGGAGGGAGGAGGAAAAGAGAAGAGGAAGAGAGAGGAGGAGAGAGAGGTGGAAGACAGAGGAAGAGGAGAGAGAAGGAAGAGAGAGGAAAAGGGGAGAGGAGGAAGAGAGAGGAGGAAAAGAGAGGAGGAAGAGAGAGGAGGAAGAGAGATAAGGAAGAGAGAGGAGGAAGAGAGAGGTGGAAGACAGAGGAAGAGGAGAGAGAAGGAAGACAGAGGAGGTAGATTGTGGAGGAAGAGAGAGAAAAAAGAGACAGGAGAAGAGAGAGGAGGAACAGAGAGGAGGAAGAGATAGGAGGAAGAGAGAGGAGGAAGAGAGAGGAGGAAGAGAGGAAAAGGAGAGAGGAGGATAAGTGAGGAGGAAGAGAGAGGAGGAAAGAGAGGAGGAAGACAGAGGAAGAGGAGAGAGAAGGAAGATAGAGGATGAAGAGAGTGGAGGAACAGAGAGGAAAAAGAGAGAGGAGAAAGAGAGAGGAGGAAGAGAGAGGAGGAAGAGAGATGTGGAAGGGAGAGGAAGAGGAGAGAGGAGGAAAAGAGAAAAGGAAGAGAGAGGAGGAAGAGAGAGGTGGAAGAGAAAGGAGGAAGAGGAGGAGAAAGAGAATGGAAGAGAAGAGAGGAGGAAGAGAGTGGAGGAAGAGAGAGGAAAAAGGGAGAGGAGGAAGAGAGAGGAGGAAGAGAGAGGAGGAAAAGAGAGGAGGAAGAGAGAGGAGGAAGAGAGGAAAAGGAGAGAGGAGGAAAAGTAAGGAGGAAGAGAGAGGAGGAAAAGAGAAGGGGAAGAGAGAGGAGGAAGAGAGAGGGGGAAGAGAGCGGAGGGGTAGAGAGGAGGAAGCGAGAGGAGGAAGAGAGAGGAGGAAGAGAGGAGGAAGAGAGAGGAGGAAGAGAGAGGGGAAAGAGAGAGGAGGAAGAGAAAGGAGGAAGAGAGAGGAAGAGGAGAGAGGAGGAAAAGAGAAGACGAAGAGAGAGGAGGAAGAGAGAGGAGGAAGAGAGAGGAGGAAGAGAGATGAGGAAGAGAAAGGAGAAAGAGAGAGGTGGAAGACAGAGGAGGAAGAGAGTGGAGGAAGAGAGAGGAAAAAGAGAGAGGAGGAAGAGAGAGGAGGAAGAGAGAGGAGGAAGAGAGAGGAGGAAGAGAGGAAGAGGAGAGAGGAGGAAAAGTGAGGAGGAAGAGAGAGGAGGAAAAGAGAAGGGGAAGAGAGAGGAGGAAGAGAGATGGGGAAGAGAGAGGAGGGGTAAAGAGGAGGAAGCGAGAGGAGGAAGAGAGAGGAGGAAGAGAGATGTGGAAGAGAGTGGAGGAAGAGAGAGGTGGAAGAGAAAGGGGGAAGAGGGAGGAGAAAGAGAGAGGAAGAGAAGAGAGGAGGATGAGAGAGGAGGAAGAGAGAGGAGAAAGAGAGGAGGAAGAGAGAGGAGGAAGAGAGAGGAAGAGGAGGGAGGAGGAAAAGAGAAGAGGAAGAGAGAGGAGGAGAGAGAGGTGGAAGACAGAGGAAGAGGAGCAGAGAAGGAAGAGAGAGGAAAAGGGGAGAGGAGGAAGAGAGAGGAGGAAAAGAGAGGAGGAAGAGAGAGGAGGAAGAGAGATAAGGAAGAGAGAGGAGGAAGAGAGAGGTGGAAGACAGAGGAAGAGGAGAGAGAAGGAAGACAGAGGAGGTAGATTGTGGAGGAAGAGAGAGAAAAAAGAGACAGGAGGAAGAGAGAGGAGGAAGAGAGAGGAGGAAGAGAGAAGAGGAAGAGAGAGGAGGAAGAGAGAGGAGGAAGAGAGGAAAAGGAGAGAGGAGGAAAAGTGAGGAGGAAGAGAGAGGAGGAAAAGAGAGGAGGAAGACAGAGGAAGAGGAGAGAGAAGGAAGATAGAGGATGAAGAGGGTGGAGGAACAGAGAGGAAAAAGAGAGAGGAGAAAGAGAGAGGAGGAAGAGAGAGGAGGAAGAGAGATGTGGAAGGGAGAGGAAGAGGAGAGAGGAGGAAAAGAGAAAAGGAAGATAGAGGAGGAAGAGAGAGGAGGAAGAGAGAGAGGAAGAGAGAGGGAGGAAGAGAGGAGGAAGAGGAGATGGAAGAGAAAGGAGGAAGAGGGAGGAGAAAGAGAGAGGAGGAAGACAGAGGAGGAAGAGAGAGGAGGAAGAGAAAGGAAAATGAGGGAGAAGGAAGAGAGAGGAAAAGGGGAGAGGAGGAAGAGAGAGGAGGAAAAGAGAGGCGGAAGAGAGAGGAGGAAGAGAGAGGAGGAAGAGAGAGGAGGAAGAGAGAGGAGGAAGAGAGAGGAGGAAGAGAGAGGAGGAAGAGAGAGGTGGAAGAGAAAGGAGGAAGAGGGAGGAGAAAGAGATTGGAAGAGAAGAGAGGAGGAAGAGAGTGGAGGAAGAGAGAGGAAAAAGGGAGAGGAGGAAGAGAGAGGAGGAAGAGAGAGGAGGAAGAGAGAGGAGGAAGAGAGAGGAGGAAGAGAGAGGAGGAAGAGAGGAAAAGGAGAGAGGAGGAAAAGTAAGGAGGAAGAGAGAGGAGGAAAAGAGAAGGGGAAGAGAGAGGAGGAAGAGAGAGGGGGAAGAGAGCGGAGGGGTAGAGAGGAGGAAGCGAGAGGAGGAAGAGAGAGGAGGAAGAGAGGAGGAAGAGAGAGGAGGAAGAGAGAGGGGAAAGAGAGAGGAGGAAGAGAAAGGAGGAAGAGAGAGGAAGAGGAGAGAGGACGAAGAGAGAGGAGGAAGAGAGAGGAGGAAGAGAGAGGAGGAAGAGAGATGAGGAAGAGAAAGGAGAAAGAGAGAGGTGGAAGACAGAGGAGGAAGAGAGTGGAGGAAGAGAGAGGAAAAAGAGAGAGGAGGAAGAGAGAGGAGGAAGAGAGAGGAGGAAGAGAGAGGAGGAAGAGAGGAAGAGGAGAGAGGAGGAAAAGTGAGGAGGAAGAGAGAGGAGGAAAAGAGAAGGGGAAGAGAGAGGAGGAAGAGAGATGGGGAAGAGAGAGGAGGGGTAAAGAGGAGGAAGCGAGAGGAGGAAGAGAGAGGAGGAAGAGAGATGTGGAAGAGAGTGGAGGAAGAGAGAGGTGGAAGAGAAAGGGGGAAGAGGGAGGAGAAAGAGAGAGGAAGAGAAGAGAGGAGGATGAGAGAGGAGGAAGAGAGAGGAGAAAGAGAGGAGGAAGAGAGAGGAGGAAGAGAGAGGAAGAGGAGGGAGGAGGAAAAGAGAAGAGGAAGAGAGAGGAGGAGAGAGAGGTGGAAGACAGAGGAAGAGGAGAGAGAAGGAAGAGAGAGGAAAAGGGGAGAGGAGGAAGAGAGAGGAGGAAAAGAGAGGAGGAAGAGAGAGGAGGAAGAGAGATAAGGAAGAGAGAGGAGGAAGAGAGAGGTGGAAGACAGAGGAAGAGGAGAGAGAAGGAAGACAGAGGAGGTAGATTGTGGAGGAAGAGAGAGAAAAAAGAGACAGGAGGAAGAGAGAGGAGGAACAGAGAGGAGGAAGAGATAGGAGGAAGAGAGAGGAGGAAGAGAGAGGAGGAAGAGAGGAAAAGGAGAGAGGAGGATAAGTGAGGAGGAAGAGAGAGGAGGAAAAGAGAGGAGGAAGACAGAGGAAGAGGAGAGAGAAGGAAGATAGAGGATGAAGAGAGTGGAGGAACAGAGAGGAAAAAGAGAGAGGAGAAAGAGAGAGGAGGAAGAGAGAGGAGGAAGAGAGATGTGGAAGGGAGAGGAAGAGGAGAGAGGAGGAAAAGAGAAAAGGAAGAGAGAGGAGGAAGAGAGAGGTGGAAGAGAAAGGAGGAAGAGGGAGGAGAAAGAGAATGGAAGAGAAGAGAGGAGGAAGAGAGTGGAGGAAGAGAGAGGAAAAAGGGAGAGGAGGAAGAGAGAGGAGGAAGAGAGAGGAGGAAAAGAGAGGAGGAAGAGAGAGGAGGAAGAGAGGAAAAGGAGAGAGGAGGAAAAGTAAGGAGGAAGAGAGAGGAGGAAAAGAGAAGGGGAAGAGAGAGGAGGAAGAGAGAGGGGGAAGAGAGCGGAGGGGTAGAGAGGAGGAAGCGAGAGGAGGAAGAGAGAGGAGGAAGAGAGGAGGAAGAGAGAGGAGGAAGAGAGAGGGGAAAGAGAGAGGAGGAAGAGAAAGGAGGAAGAGAGAGGAAGAGGAGAGAGGAGGAAAAGAGAAGACGAAGAGAGAGGAGGAAGAGAGAGGAGGAAGAGAGAGGAGGAAGAGAGATGAGGAAGAGAAAGGAGAAAGAGAGAGGTAGAAGACAGAGGAGGAAGAGAGTGGAGGAAGAGAGAGGAAAAAGAGAGAGGAGGAAGAGAGAGGAGGAAGAGAGAGGAGGAAGAGAGAGGAGGAAGAGAGGAAGAGGTGAAGAGAGAGGAGGAAGAGAGAGGAGGAAGAGAGGAAGAGGAGAGAGGAGGAAAAGTGAGGAGGAAGAGAGAGGAGGAAAAGAGAAGGGGAAGAGAGAGGAGGAAGAGAGATGGGGAAGAGAGAGGAGGGGTAAAGAGGAGGAAGCGAGAGGAGGAAGAGAGAGGAGGAAGAGAGATGTGGAAGAGAGTGGAGGAAGAGAGAGGTGGAAGAGAAAGGGGGAAGAGGGAGGAGAAAGAGAGAGGAAGAGAAGAGAGGAGGATGAGAGAGGAGGAAGAGAGAGGAGAAAGAGAGGAGGAAGAGAGAGGAGGAAGAGAGAGGAAGAGGAGGGAGGAGGAAAAGAGAGAAGGAAGAGAGAGGAGGAGAGAGAGGTGGAAGACAGAGGAAGAGGAGAGAGAAGGAAGAGAGAGGAAAAGGGGAGAGGAGGAAGAGAGAGGAGGAAAAGAGAGGAGGAAGAGAGAGGAGGAAGAGATAAGGAAGAGAGAGGAGGAAGAGAGAGGTGGAAGACAGAGGAAGAGGAGAGAGAAGGAAGACAGAGGAGGTAGATTGTGGAGGAAGAGAGAGAAAAAAGAGACAGGAGGAAGAGAGAGGAGGAACAGAGAGGAGGAAGAGATAGGAGGAATAGAGAGGAGGAAGAGAGAGGAGGAAGAGAGGAAAAGGAGAGAGGAGGATAAGTGAGGAGGAAGAGAGAGGAGGAAAAGAGAGGAGGAAGACAGAGGAAGAGGAGAGAGAAGGAAGATAGAGGATGAAGAGAGTGGAGGAACAGAGAGGAAAAAGAGAGAGGAGAAAGAGAGAGGAGGAAGAGAGAGGAGGAAGAGAGATGTGGAAGGGAGAGGAAGAGGAGAGAGGAGGAAAAGAGAAAAGGAAGAGAGAGGAGGAAGAGAGGTGGAAGAGAAAGGAGGAAGAGGGAGGAGAAAGAGAATGGAAGAGAAGAGAGGAGGAAGAGAGTGGAGGAAGAGAGAGGAAAAAGGGAGAGGAGGAAGAGAGAGGAGGAAGAGAGAGGAGGAAAAGAGAGGAGGAAGAGAGAGGAGGAAGAGAGGAAAAGGAGAGAGGAGGAAAAGTAAGGAGGAAGAGAGAGGAGGAAAAAGAGAAGGGGAAGAGAGAGGAGGAAGAGAGAGGGGGAAGAGAGCGGAGGGGTAGAGAGGAGGAAGCGAGAGGAGGAAGAGAGAGGAGGAAGAGAGGAGGAAGAGAGAGGAGGAAGAGAGAGGGGAAAGAGAGAGGAGGAAGAGAAAGGAGGAAGAGAGAGGAAGAGGAGAGAGGAGGAAAAGAGAAGACGAAGAGAGAGGAGGAAGAGAGAGGAGGAAGAGAGATGTGGAAGGGAGAGGAAGAGGAGAGAGGAGGAAAAGAGAAAAGGAAGAGAGAGGAGGAAGAGAGAGGAGGAAGAGAGAAGAGGAAGAGAGAGGAGGAGAAGAGAGGAGGAAGAGGAGATGGAAGAGAAAGGAGGAAGAGGGAGGAGAAAGAGAGAGGAGGAAGACAGAGGAGGAAGAGAGAGGAGGAAGAGAAAGGAAAATGAGGGAGAAGGAAGAGAGAGGAAAAGGGGAGAGGAGGAGAGAGAGGAGGAAAAGAGAGGCGAAGAGAGAGGAGAAGAGAGAGGAGGAAGAGAGAGGATGAAGAGAGAGGAGGAAGAGAGAGGAGGAAGAGAGAGGAGGAAGAGAGAGGTGGAAGAGAAAGGAGGAAGAGGGAGGAGAAAGAGAATGGAAGAGAAGAGAGGAGGAAGAGAGTGGAGGAAGAGAGAGGAAAAAGGGAGAGGAGGAAGAGAGGAGGAGGAGAGGGAAGAGAGGAGGAAGAGAGAGGAGGAAGAGAGGAAAAGGAAGAGAGAAAAGTAAGGAGGAACAGAGAGGAGGAAAGAGTAAGGGGAAGAGAGAGGAGGAAGAGAGAGGGGAAAGAGAGAGCAGATGGGTAGAGAGGATGGAAGCGAGAGGAGGAAGAGAGAGGAGAAGAGAGGAGGAGAGAGAGGAGGAAGAGAGAGGGAAAGAGAGAGGAGGAAGAGAAAGGAGGAAGAGAGAGGAAGAGGAGAGAGGAGGAAAAGAGAAGACGAAGAGAGAGGAGGAAGAGAGAGGAGGAAGAGAGAGGAGGAAGAGAGAGGAGGAAGAGAGGAAAAGGAGAGAGGAGGAAGGAAATGAGGAGGAAGAGAGAGGAGGGGTAGATAGGAGAGAGAGGAGGAAGAGAGAGGAGGAAGAGAGAGGAGGAAGAGAGAGGAGGAGGAAGAGCAGGAGGAAGAGTGGATGAAGAGAGAGGAAAGAGAGAGAGGAAGAGAGAGGAGGAAGAGAGAGGAGGAAGAGAGAGGAGGAAGAGAGGAAAAGGAGAGAGGAGGAAATGTGAGGAGGAAGAGAGAGGAGGAAGACAGAGGAGGAAGAGAGAGAAGGAAGAGAGAGGAGAAGAGAGAGGTGGAAGACAGAGGAGGAAGAGAGTGGAGGAAGAGAGAGGAAAAGAGAGAGGAGGAAGAGAGAGGAGGATGAGAGAGGAAGAGGAGAGAATAGGAAAATAGAAGAGGAAGAGAGAGGAGGAAGAGAGAGGAGGAAGAAAGAGGAGGAAGAGAGAGGAGGAAGAGAGAGGAGGAAGAGAGAGGTGGTGGAGAAAGGAGGAAGACGGAGGAGAAAGAGAGAGGAAGAGAAGAGAAGGAGGATGAGAGAGGAGGAAAAGAGAGGAGAAAGAGAGAGGAGGAAGAGAGAGGAGGAAGAGAGAGGAAGAGGAGAGAGGAGGAAAAGAGAAGAGGAAGAGAGAGGAAGAAGAGAGAGGAGGAAGAGAAAGGAGGAAGAGAGAGGAGGAAGAGAGAGGAGGAAGAGAGAGGAGGAAAAGAGAAGAGGAAGAGAGAGGAGAAGAGAGAGGAGGAAGAGAGAGGAGGGGTAGATAGGAGGAAGCGAGTTTAGTAAGAGAGATGAGGAAGAGAGAGGAGGAAGAGAGAGGAGGAAGAGAGAGGAAGAGGAGAGAGGAGGGAAAAGAGAAGAGTAAGAGAGAGGAGGAAGAGAGACGAGGAAGAGAGAGGAGGGGTAGAGAGGAGGAAGGGAGAGGAGGAAGAGAGAGGAGGAAGAGAGGTGGAAGAGAAAGGAGGAAGAGGGGGGAGAAAGAGAGAGGAAGAGAAGAGAGGAGGAAGCGAGAGGAGAAGAGAGAGGAGGAAGAGAGAGGAAGAGGATTGAGGAGGAAAGAGAAGAGGAAGAGAAAGGAGGAAGAGAGAGGTGGAAGACAGAGGAAGAGGAGAGAGAAGGAAGAGAGTGGAAAAGGGGGAGAGGAGGAAGAGAGAGGAGGAAAAGAGAGGAGGAAGAGAGAGGAGGAAGAGAGATGAGGAAGAGAGAGGAGGAAAAGAGAAGGGGAAGAGAGAGGAGGAAGAGAGAGGGGGAAGAGAGCGGAGGGGTAGAGAGGAGGAAGCGAGAGGAGGAAGAGAGAGGAGGAAGAGAGGAGGAAGAGAGAGGAGGAAGAGAGAGGGGAAAGAGAGAGGAGGAAGAGAAAGGAGGAAGAGAGAGGAAGAGGAGAGAGGAGGAAAAGAGAAGACGAAGAGAGAGGAGGAAGAGAGAGGAGGAAGAGAGAGGAGGAAGAGAGAGGAGGAAGAGAGGAAAAGGAGAGAGGAGGAATGTGAGGAGGAAGAGAGAGGAGGGTTAGATAGGAGGAAGAGAGAGGAGGAAGAGAGTGTGGAAGAGAAAGGAGGAAGAGGGAGGAGAAGAGAATGGAAGAGAAGAGAGGAGGAAGAGAGTGGAGGAAGAGAGAGGAAAAAGGGAGAGGAGGAAGAGAGAGGAGGAGAGAGAGGAGGAAGAGAGAGGAGAAGAGAGAGGAGGAAGAGAGGAAAAGGAGAGAGGAGGAAATGTGAGGAGGAAGAGAGAGGAGGGGTAGATAGGAGGAAGAGAGAGGAGGAAGAGAGTGGGGAAGAGAGAGGAGGAAGAGAGAGGAAGAGGAGAGAGGAGGAAGACAGGAGGAAGAGAGTGGAGGAGAGAGAGGAAAAAGAGAGAGGAGGAAGAGAGAGGAGGAAGAGAGAGGAGGAAGAGAGAGGACGAAGAGAGGAAAAGGAGAGAGGAGGAAATGTGAGGAGGAAGAGAGAGGAGGAAGACAGAGGAGGAAGAGAGAGGAGGAAGAGAGAGGAGAAAGAGAGAGGTGGAAGACAGAGGAGGAAGAGAGTGGAGGAAGAGAGAGGAAAAAGAGAGAGGAGGAAGAGAGAGGAGGATGAGAGAGGAAGAGGAGAGAATAGGAAAAGAGAAGAGGAAGAGAGAGGAGGAAGAGAGAGGAGGAAGAGAGAGGAGGAAGAGAGAGGAGGAAGAGAGAGGAGGAAGAGAGAGGAGGAAGAGAGAGGTGGTGGAGAAAGGAGGAAGACGGAGGAGAAAGAGAGAGGAAGAGAAGAGAGGAGGATGAGAGAGGAGGAAAAGAGAGGAGAAAGAGAGAGGAGAAGAGAGAGGAGGAAGAGAGAGGAAGAGGAGAGAGGAGGAAAGAGAAGAGGAAGAGAGAGGAAGAAGAGAGGAGGAAGAGAAAGGAGGAAGAGAGAGGAGGAAGAGAGAGGAGGAAGAGAGAGGAGGAAAAGAGAAGAGGAAGAGAGAGGAGGAAGAGAGAGGAGGAAGAGAGAGGAGGGGGTAGATAGGAGGAAGCGAGTTTAGGAAGAGAGATGAGGAAGAGAGAGGAGGAAGAGAGAGGAGGAAGAGAGAGGAAGAGGAGAGCGGAGGAAAAGAGAAGAGTAAGAGAGAGGAGGAAGAGAGACGAGGAAGAGAGAGGAGGGGTAGAGAGGAGAAGAGAGAGGAGGAAGAGAGAGGAGGAAGAGAGGTGGAAGAGAAATGAGGAAGAGGGGGGAGAAAGAGAGAGGAAGAGAAGAGAGGAGGAAGCGAGAGGAGGAAGAGAGAGGAGGAAGAGAGAGGAAGAGGAGGGAGGAGGAAAAGAGAAGAGGAAGAGAGAGGAGGAAGAGAGAGGTGGAAGACAGAGGAAGAGGAGAGAGAAGGAAGAGAGTGGAAAAGGGGAGAGGAGGAAGAGAGAGGAGGAAAAGAGAGGAGGGAAGAGAGAGGAGGAAGAGAGATGAGGAAGAGAAAGGAGAAAGAGAGAGGTTGAAGACAGAGGAGGAAGAGAGTGGAGGAAGAGAGAGGAAAAAGAGAGAGGAGGAAGAGAGAGGAGGAAGAGAGGAAGAGGAGAGAGGAGGAAAAGTGAGGAGGAAGAGAGAGGAGGAAAAGAGAAGGGGAAGAGAGAGGAGGAAGAGAGATGGGGAAGAGAGAGGAGGGGTAAAGAGGAGGAAGCGAGAGGAGGAAGAGAGAGGAGGAAGAGAGATGTGGAAGAGAGTGGAGGAAGAGAGAGGTGGAAGAGAAAGGGGGAAGAGGGAGGGAGAAAGAGAGAGGAAGAGAAGAGGGGAGGATGAGAGGAGGAAGAGAGAGGAAGAGGAGGGAGAGGAAAAGAGAAGAGGAAGAGAGAGGAGGAGAGAGAGGTGGAAGACAGAGGAAGAGGAGAGAGAAGGAAGAGAGAGGAAAAGGGGAGAGGAGGAAGAGAGAGGAGGAAAAGAGAGGAGGAAGAGAGGAAAAGCAGAGAGGAGGAAAAGTGAGGAGGAAGAGAGAGGAGGAAAAGAGAGGAGGAAGACAGAGGAAGAGGAGAGAGAAGGAATATAGAGGATGAATAGAGTGGAGGAACAAAGAGGAAAAGAGAGAGGAGAAAGAGAGAGGAGGAAGAGAGAGGAGGAAGAGAGATGTGGAAGGGAGAGGAAGAGGAGAGAGGAGGAAAAGAGAAAAGGAAAGAGAGAGGAGGAGAGAGAGGAGGAAGAGAGAAGAGGAAGAGAGAGGAGGAAGAGAGGAGGAAGAGGAGATGGAAGAGAAAGGAGGAAGAGGGAGGAGAAAGAGAGAGGAGGAAGACAGAGGAGGAAGAGAGAGGAGGAAGAGAAAGGAAAATGAGGGAGAAGGAAGAGAGAGGAAAAGGGGGAGAGGAGGAAGAGAGGAGGAAAAGAGAGGCGGAAGAGAGAGAGGAAGAGAGAGGAGGAAGAGAGAGGAGGAAGAGAGAGGAGGAAGAGAGAGGTGGAAGAGAGAGGAGGAAGAGAGAGGTGGAAAACAGAGGAAGAGGAGAGAGGAGGAAGACAGAGGAGGAAGAGAGAGGAGGAAGAGACAGGAGGAAGAGACAGGAGGAAGAGAGGAATAGGATGAGAGGAGGAAAAGTGAGGAGGAAGAGATAGTAGAAAGAGAGAGGTGGAAGGGAGAGGAAGAGGAGAGAGGAGGAAGAGAGAGGAGGATGAGAGAGGAGAAAGGGAGAGGAGGAAGAGAGAGGAGGAAGAGAGAGGAGGAAGAGAGAGGAGGAAGAGACAGGAAGAGGAGAGAGGAGGAAAAGAGAAGAGGAAGAGAGAGGAGGAAGAGAGAGGAGGAAGAGAGAGGAGGGGTAGAGAGGAGGAAGATGGAGGAGAAAGAGAGAGGAAGAGAAGAGAGGAGGAAGAGAGAGGAGGAAGAGAGAGGAGAAAGAGAGTGGTGGAAGACAGAGGAAGAGGAGAGAGAAGGAAGAGAGTGGAAAGGGGGAGGAGGAGAGAGGAGAAAGAGAGGAGGAAGAGAGAGGAGGAAGAGAGATGAGGAAGATGAGAGGAGGAAGAGAAAGGAGGAAGAGAGAGGAGGAAGAGAGAGCTGGAAGACAGAGGAGGAGGAGAGAGAAAAGAGAAGAGAGGAGGAAGAGAGTGGAGGAAGAGAGGGGAAAAAGGGGAGAGGAGGAAGAGAGAGAAGGAAGAGAAAGGAGGAATAGAGAGGAGGAAGAGGAGGAGGAAGAGAGGAAAGGAGAGAGGAGGAAAGTGAGGAGGAAGAGAGAGGAGGAAAAGAGAAGGGGAAGAGAGAGGTGGAAGAGAGGGGGAAGAGAGCGGAGTGGTAGAGAGGAGGAAGCGAGAGGAGGAAGAGAGAGGAGGAAGAGAGGAGGAATAGAGGGAGGAAGAGAGAGGGGGAAAGAGAGAGGAGGAAGAGAAAGGAGGAAGAGAGAGGAAGAGGAGAGAGGAGGAAAGAGAAGACGAAGAGAGAGGAGGAAGGGAGAGGAGGAAGAGAGAGGAGGAAGAGAGAGGAGGAAGAGAGAGGAGGAAGAGAGAGGAGGAAGAGAGAGGAAGAAGAGAAGGAGGAAGAGAGAGGAGGAAGAGAGGAAAAGGAGAGAGGAGGAAATGTGAGGAGGAGAGAGGGGGAGAGAGAGGAGGAAGAGAGAGGAGGAAGAGAGAGGAGGAGAGAGAGGAGGAAGAGAAAGGAGGAAGAGAGAGGAGAGGAGAGAGGAGGAAGACAGGAGGAAGAGAGAGGAGGAAGAGAGAGGAGGAAAAGGGAGGAGGAAGAGAGAGGAAGAGGAGAGAGAAGGAAGACAAAGGAGGAAGAGAGTAGAGGAAGAGAGAGGAGGAAGAGAGAGGAGAAAGAGAGAGGAGAAAGAGAGAGGAAGAGAAGAGAGGAGGAAGAGGGAGGAGGAAGAGAAAGGAGGAAGAGAAAGGAGGAAGAGAAAGGAGGAAGAGAGAGGATAGAGACAGGAGAAAGAGGGCGGTGGAAGAGGGAGGAGGATGAGAGAGAGAGAAAAGATGAGGAAAAAGTAGGAGGAAGAGGGAGGAGGAAGAGAAAGGAAGAAGAGAAAGGAGGAGGAGAGTGGAGAATAATAGAGGAGGAAGAGAGGGAGGAAGAGAAAGGAAAATGAGAGAGAAGGAAGTGAGAGGAAAGGGGAGAGGAGGAAGAGAGTGAAGGAAAGAGAGTGGAGGAGAGAGAGGAGGAAGAGAGAGGAGGAAGAGAGAGGAGGAAGAGAGAGGTGTAAAGCAGAGGAAGAGGAGAGAGGAGGAGACAGACTGATGAGAAGAGAGTGGAGGAAGAGAGAGGAGGAAGAGAGAGGAAGAGGAGAGAGGAGGAAAAGAGAAGAGGGAGAGGAGGAAGAGAGAGGAGGGGTGGATAGGAGGGAAGCGATGTGAGGAAGAGAGATGAGGAAGAGAGACGAGGAAGAGAGAGGAGGAAGAGAGAGGAAGAGGAGAGAGGAGGAAAGAGAAGAGGAAGAGAGAGGAGGAAGAGAGAGGAGGAAGAGAGAGGAGGAAGAGAGAGGTGGAAGAGAGAGGTGGAAGACAGAGGAAGAGGAGAGAGAAGGAAGACAGAGGAGGAAGAGAGTGGAGGAAGAGAGAGGAAAAAGAGAGGAGGAAGAGAGAGGAGGAAGAGGGAGGAGGAAGAGAGAGGAGGAAGAGAGAGGAGGAAAAGAGAAGAGGAAGAGAGAGGAGGAAGAGAGGAGGAAGAGAGAGGAGGGGTGGATAGGAGGAAGCGATGTGAGGAAGAGAGATGAGGAACAGAGACGAGGAAGAGAGAGGAGGAAGAGAGAGGAAGAGGAGAGAGGAGGAAAAGAGAAGAGGAAGAGAGAGGAGGAAGAGAGACGAGGAAGAGAGAGGAGGGGTAGAGAGGAGATAGAGGGGGGAGAAAGAGAGAGGAAGAGAAGAGAGGAGGAAGAGAGAGGAGGAAGAGAGAGGAGGAAGAGAGAGGAAGAGGACAGAGGGGGAAAATAGAAGAGGAAGAGAGAGGAGGAAGAGAGAGGTGGAAGACAGAGGAAGAGGAGAGAGATGGAAGAGAGTGGAAAGGGGAGAGGAGGAAGAGAGAGGAGGAAAGAGAGGAGGAAGAGAGAGGAGGAAGAGAGATGAGGAAGAGAGAGAAGGAAGAGAGAGGAGGAAGAGAGAGGAGGAAGGAGAGGAGAGAAGAGAGAGGAGGATGAGAAAGGAAGAGGATGAGAATAGGAAAAGAGAAGAGGAAGAGAGAGGAGGAAGAGAGAGGAGGAAGAGAGAGGAGAAGAGAGGAAGAGGAGAGAGGAGGAAAAGAGAAGAGGAAGAGAGAGGAGGAAGAGAAAGGAGGAAGAGAGAAAAGGGATAGAGAGGAGGAAGAGATAGGAGGAAGAGAGAGGAGGAAGAGAGAGGAGGAAGAGAGAGGAGGAAGAGAGAGGAGGAAGAGGGAGGAGAAAGAGAGAGGAGGAAGAGAGAGGAGGAAGAGAGAGGAGGAAAAGAGAAGAGGAAGAGAGAGGAGGAAGAGAGAGGAGGAAGAGAGAGGAGGAAGAGAGAGGTGGAAGAGAGAGGTGGAAGACAGAGGAAGAGGAGAGAGAAGGAAGACAGAGGAGGAAGAGAGTGGAGGAAGAGAGAGGTGGGAAGAGAAAGGAGGAAGAGGGAGGAGAAAGAGAGAGGAAGAGAAGAGAGGAGGAAGAGAGAGGAGGAAGAGAGAGGAGAAAGAGAGAGGAGGAAGAGAGAGGAGGAAGATGAGGAAGAGTAGAGAGGAGGAAAAGAGAAGAGGAAGATAGAGGAGGAAGAGAGAGGAGGAAGAGAGAGGAGGAAGAGAGAGGAGGAAAAGGGAGGAGGAAGAGAGAGGAAGAGGAGAGTGAAGGAAGACAAAGGAGGAAGAGAGTGGAGGAAGAGAGAGGAGGAAGAGAGAGGAGGAAGAGAGAGGAGGAAGAGAGAGCAGGACAAGAAAGGAGGAGAAGAGACATGGAAGAGGGAGGAAGAGAGAGGAGGAAAAGAGAGGAGGAAGATAGAGGAGAAAGAGAGAGGAGAAAGAGAGAGGAAGAGAAGAGAGGAGGAAGAGGGAGGAGGAAGAGAAAGGAGGAAGAGAAAGGAGGAAGAGAAAGGAGGAAGAGAGAGGATAGAGACAGGAGAAAGAGGGAGGTGGAAGAGGGAGGAGGAAGAGAGAGGAAGAGAAAAGATGAGGAAAAAGTAGGAGGAAGAGGGAGGAGGAAGAGAAAGGAAGAAGAGAATGCAGGAGGAGAGAGGAGAATAATAGAGGAGGAAGAGAGAGGAGGAAGAGAAAGGAAAATGAGAGAGAAGGAAGTGAGAGGAAAAGGGGAGAGGAGGAAGAGAGTGAAGGAAAAGAGAGGAGGACAGAGAGGAGGAAGAGAGAGGAGGAAGAGAGAGGAGGAAGAGAGAGGAAGAGGAGAGAGGAGGAAAAGAGAAGAGGGAGAGGAGGAAGAGAGAGGAGGAAGAGAGAGAAGGAAGAGAGAGGAGGAAGAGAGAGGAGGGAGAGGAGGAAGAGAGAGGAGGAAGAGAGAGGAGGAATCGAGAGGGGGAAGATAGAGGAGGATGAGAGAGGAAGAGGAGAGAATAGGAAAAGAGAAGAGGAAGAGAGAGGAGGAAGAGAGAAGAGGAAGAGAGAGGAGGAAGAGAGGAGGAAGAGAGAGGAGGAAGAGAGAGGAGGAATCGAGAGGAGGAAGAGAGAGGTGGTAGAGAAAGGGGAAGACGGAGGAGAAAGAGAGAGGAAGAGAAGAGAGCAGTAAGAGAGAGGAGGAAGAGAGAGGAGAAAGAGAGAGGAGGAAGAGAGAGGAGGAAGAGAGAGGAGAGGAGAGAGGAGGAAAAGAGATGAGGAAGTGAGAGGAGGAAGAGAGAGGAGGAAGAGAGAGGAGGAAGAGAGAGGTGGAAGAGAGAGGTGGAAGACAGAGGAAGAGGAGAGAGAAGGAAGACAGAGGAGGAAGAGAGTGGAGGAAGAGAGAGGAAAAAGAGAGGAGGAAGAGAGAGGAGGAAGAGGGAGGAGGAAGAGAGAGGAGGAAGAGAGAGGAGGAAGAGAGAGGAGGAAAAGAGAAGAGGAAGAGAGAGGAGGAAGAGAGGAGGAAGAGAGAGGAGGGGTGGATAGGAGGAAGCGATGTGAGGAAGAGAGATGAGGAAGAGAGACGAGGAAGAGAGAGGAGGAAGAGAGAGGAAGAGGAGAGATGAGGAAAAGAGAAGAGGAAGAGAGAGGAGGAAGAGAGACGAGGAAGAGAGAGGAGGGGTAGAGAGGAGATAGAGGGGGGAGAAAGAGAGAGGAAGAGAAGAGAGGTGGAGAGAGAGGAGGAAGAGAGAGGAGGAAGAGAGAGGAAGAGGAGAGAGGGGGAAAATAGAAGAGGAAGAGAGAGGAGGAAGAGAGAGGTGGAAGACAGAGGAAGAGGAGAGAGAAGGAAGAGAGTGGAAAAGGGGAGAGGAGGAAGAGAGAGGAGGAAAGAGAGGAGGAAGAGAGAGGAGGAAGAGAGATGAGGAAGAGAGAGGAGGAAGAGAGAGGAGGAAGAGAGAGGAGGAAGCGAGAGGAGGAAGAGAGAGGAGGATGAGAGAGGAAGAGGAGATTATAGGAAAAGAGAAGAGGAAGAGAGAGGAGGAGAGAGAGGAGGAAGAGAGAGGAGGAAGAGAGAGGAGAAGAGAGGAAGAGGAGAGAGGAGGAAAAGAGAAGAGGAAGAGAGAGGAGGAAGATAAAGGAGGAAGAGAGAGGAGGGATAGAGAGGAGGAAGAGATAGGAGGAAGAGAGAGGAGGAAGAGAGAGGAGGAGAAGAGAGAGGAGGAAGAGACAGGTGGAAGAGAGAGGAGGAAAAGAGAAGAGGAAGAGAGAGGAGGAAGAGAGAGGAGGAAGAGAGAGAAGGGGTAGATAGGAGGAAGAGAGAGGAGGAAGAGAGAGGAGGAAGAGAGAGGAGGGGTAGAGAGGAGGAAGAGAGAGGAGGAAGAGAGAGGAGGAAAAGAGAGGAGGAAGAGAGAGGAGGAAGAGAGAGGAGGGGTAGAGAGGAGGAAAGAGAGAGGAGGAAGAGAGAGGAGGAAGAGAGAGGTGGAAGAGAAAGGAGGAAGAGGGAGGAGAAAGAGAATGGAAGAGAACAGAGGAGGAAAAGAGAGGAGGAAGAGAGAGGAGGAAGAGAGAGGAGGAAGAGAGAGGAGAAAGAGAGAGAAGGAAGAGAGAGGAAGAGGAGAGAGGAGGAAAAGAGAAGAGGAAGAGAGAGGAGGAAGAGAGAGGAGAAAGAGAGAGGAGGGGTAGAGAGGAGGAAGAGGGAGGAGAAAGAGAGATGAAGAGAAGAGAGGAGGAAGAGAGAGGAGGAAGAGAGAGGAGAAAGAGAGAGGAGAAAGAGAGAGGAGGAAGAGAGAGGAGGAAGAGAGAGGTGGAAGACAGAGGAAGAGGAGAGAGAAGGAAGAGAGTGGAAAAGGGGAGAGGATAGAGAGAGGAGGAAAAGAGAGGAGGAAGAGAGAGAGGAGGAAGAGAGATGAGGAAGAGAGAGGAGGACGAGAGAGGAGGATGAGATAGGAGGAAGATAGAGCTGGAAGACTGAGGAAGAGAGAGAGAAGAAGAGAGAGAGGAGGAAGAGAGTGGAGGAAGAGAGAGGAAAAAGGGAGAGGAGGAAGAGAGAGGAGGAGTAGATAGGAGGAAGAGAGAGGAGGAAGAGTGTGAGGAAGAGAGAGGAGGAAGAGAGACGAGGAAGAGAGAGGAGGGGTAGAGAGGAGGAAGAGAATGGAAGAGAACAGAGGAGGAAGAGAGAGGAGGGAAGAGAGAGGAGGAAGAGAGAGGAGGGGTAGAGAGGAGGAAGAGGGAGGAGAAATAGAGAGGAAGAGAAGAGAGGAGGAAGAGAGAGGAGGAAGAGAGAGGAGAAAGAGAGAGGAGAAAGAGAGAGGAGGAAGAGAGAGGAAGAGGAGAGTGGAGGAAAAGAGAAGAGGAAGAGAGAGGAGGAAGAGAGAGGAGGAAGAGAGAGGTGGAAGACAGAGGAAGAGGAGAGAGAAGGAAGAGAGTGGAAAAGGGGAGAGGAGGAAGAGAGAGGTGGAAAAGAGAGGAGGAAGAGAGAGGAGGAAGAGAGATGAGGAAGAGAGAGGAGGAAGAGAGAGGAGGAAGAGAGAGGAGGAAGAGAGAGCTGGAAGACTGAGGAAGAGGAGAGAGAAAGAAGAGAGAGGAGGAAGAGAGTGGAGGAAGAGAGAGGAAAAAGCGAGAGGAGGAAGAGAGAGGAGGAAGAGAGAGGAGGAAGAGAGAGGAGGAAGAGAGAGGAGGAAGAGAGGAAAAGGAGAGAGGAGGAAAAGTGAGGAGGAAGAGAGAGGAGGAAGAGAGAGGAGGAAGAGAGGGCTGGAAGAGAGAGGAGAAAGAGAGAGGAGGAAGAGAAAGGAGGAAGAGAGAGGAAGAGGAGAGAGGAGGAAAAGAGAAGATGAAGAGAGAGGAGGAAGAGAGAGGAGGAAGAGAGTGGAGGAAGAGAGAGGAGGAAGAGAGGAAAAGGAGAGAGGAGGAAATGTGAGGAGGAAGAGAGAGGAGGAAGAGAGAGAGGAAGAGAGAGGAGGAAGAGAGAGGAGGAAGAGAGAGGAGAAAGAGAGAGGTGGAAGACAGAGGAGGAAGAGAGTGGAGGAAGAGAGAGGAAAAAGAGAGAGCAGGAAGAGAGAGGAGGAAGAGAGAGGAGGAAGAGAGAGGAGGAAAGAGAGGAGGAAGAGAGAGGAGGAAAAGAGAAGAGGAAGAGAGAGGTGGAAGAGAGATGAGGAAGAGAGAGGAGGAAGAGAGAGGAGGAAGAGAGAGGAGGAAGAGAGAGGTGGAAGACAGAGGAAAATGAGAGATAAGGAAGACAGAGGAGGTAGAGAGTGGAGGAAGAGAGAGGAAAAAGAGAGAGGAGCAAGAGAGAGAAGGAAGAGAGAGGAGGAAGAGAGAGGAGGAAGAGAGAGGAGGAAGAGAAAGGAGGAAGAGAGAGGAGGAAGAGAGAGGAGAAAGAGCGACGAGGAAGAGAGAGGAGAAAGAGAGAGGAGGAAGAGAGAGGAGGAAGAGAGAGGAAGAGGAGAGAGGAGGAAGACAGAGGAGGAAGAGAGAGGTGGAAGACAGAGGAAGGAGAGAGAAGGAAGAGAGTGGAAAAGGGGAGAGGAGGAAGAGAGAGGAGGAAAAGAGAGGAGGAAGAGAGAAGAGGAAGAGAGATGAGGAAGAGAGAAGGAGGAAGAGAGAGGAGGAAGAGAGGAAAAGGAGAGAGGAGGAAATGTGAGGATGAAGAGAGAGGAGGAAGAGAGAGGAGGAAGAGAGAGGAGGAAGAGAGGAGAAAGAGAGAGGAGTAGGAGAGAGGAGGAAGAGACAGGAGGAAGAGAGAGGATAGAGACAGGAGAAAGAGGGAGGTGGAAGAGGGAGGAGGAAGAAAGAGGAAGAGAAAAGATGAGGTAAAAGGAGGAGGAAGAAGGAGGAGGAAGAGAAAGGAAGAAGAGAAAGGAGGAGGAGAGAGGAGAATAATAGAGGAAGAAGAGAGAGGAGGAAGAGAAAGGAAAATGAGAGAGAAGGAAGTGAGAGGAAAAGGGGATAGGAGGAAGAGAGAGAAGGAAAAGAGAGGAGGAGAGAGAGGAGTAAGAGAGAGGAGCAAGAGAGAGGAGGAAGAGAGAGGAAGAGGAGAGAGGAGGAAAAGAGAAGAGGAAGAGAGAGGAGGAAGAGAGAGGAGGAAGTGAGAGGAGGAGTAGAGAGGAGGAAGAGGGAGGAGAAAGAGAGAGGAAGAGAACAGAGGAGGAAGAGAGAGGAGGAAGAGAGAGGAGAAAGAGAGAGGAGAAAGAGAGAGGAGGAAGAGAGAGGAAGTGGAGAGAGGAGGAAAAGAGAAGAGGAAGAGAGAGGAGGAAGAGAGAGGAGGAAGAGAGAGGTGGAAGACAGAGGAAGAGGAGAGAGAAGGAAGAGAGTGGAAAAGGGGAGAGGAGGAAGAGAGAGGAGGAGAAAGAGAGGAGGAAGAGATAGGAGGAAGAGAGAGGAGGAAGAGAGAGCTGGAAGACTGAGGAACAGGAGAGAGAAAGAAGAGAGAGGAGGAAGAGAGTGGAGGAAAAGAGAGGAAAAAGGGAGAGGAGGAAGAGAGAGGAGGAAGAGAGAGGAGGAAGAGAGAGGAGGAAGAGAGAGGAGGAAGAGAGAGGAGGGGCAGATAGGAGAAAGAGTGAGGAGGAAGACAGAGGAGGAACAGAGAGGAGGGATAGATAGGAGGAAGAGAGAGGAGGAAGAGAGAGGAGGAAGAGAGAGGAGGAAGAGAGAGGAGGAAGAGAGAGGAAGAGGAGAGAGGAGGAAAAGAGAAGAGGAAGAGAGAGGAGGAAGAGAGAGGAGGAAGAGAGAGGAGGGGTAGAGAGGAGGAAGAGATAGGAGGAAGAGAGAGGAGGAAGAGAGAGGTGGAAGAGAGAGGAAGAGGAGAGAGGAGGAAAAGAGAAGACGAAGAGAGAGGAGGAAGAGAGAGGAGGAAGAGAGAGGAGGAAGAGAGAGGAGGAAGAGAGGAAAAGGAGAGAGGAGGAAATGTGAGGAGGAAGAGAGAGGAGGAAGAGAGAGGAGGAAGAGAGAGCAGGAAGAGAGAGGAGAAAGAGAGAGGAGGAAGAGAAAGGAGGAAGAGAGAGGAGGAAGAGAGAGGAGGAAGAGAGAGGAAGAGGAGAGAGGAGGAAAAGAGAGACGAAGAGAGAGGAGGAAGAGAGAGGAGGAAGAGAGAGGAGGAAGAGAGAGGAGGAAGAGAGAGGAGGAAGAGAGAAAATGAGAGAGGAGGAAATGTGAGGAGGAAGAGAGAGGAGGAAAAGAGAGGAAGAGGAGAGAGGAGGAAAAGAGAAGAGGAAGATTAGGAGGAAGAGAGAGGAGGAAGAGAGAGGAGGGGTAGAGAGGAGAAGAGAGAGGAGGAAGAGAGGAGGAAGAGAGAGGTGGAAGAGAAAGGAGGAAGAGGGAGGAGAAAGAGAGAGGAAGAGAAGAGAGGAGGAAGAGAGAGGAGGAAGAGAGAGGAGAAAGAGAGAGGAGGAAGAGAGAGGAGGAAGAGAGAGGAAGAGTAGAGAGGAGGAAAAGAGAAGAGGAAGATAGAGGAGGAAGAGAGAGGAGGAAGAGAGAGGAGGAAGAGAGAGGAGGAAGAGGGAGGAGGAAGAGAGAGGAAGAGGAGAGAGAAGGAAGAGAAAGGAGGAAGAGAGTGGAGGAAGAGAGAGGAGGAAGAGAGAGGAGAAAGAGAGAGGAGAAAGAGAGAGGAGAAAGAGAGAGGAAGAGAAGAGAGGAGGAAGAGGGAGGAGGAAGAGAAAGGAGGAAGGGAAAGGAGGAAGAGAGAGGAGGAAGAGAGAGGAGTAGGAGAGAGGAGGAAGAGACAGGAGGAAGAGAGAGGATAGAGACAGGAGAAAGAGGGAGGTGGAAGAGGGAGGAGGAAGAGAGAGGAAGAGAAAAGATGAGGAAAAAGTAGGAGGAAGAGGGAGGAGGAAGAGAAAGGAAGAAGAGAAATGAGGAGAAGAGAGGAGAATAATAGAGGAGGAAGAGAGAGGAGGAAGAGAAAGGAAAATGAGAGAGAAGGAAGTGAGAGGAAAAGGGGAGAGGAGGAAGAGAGAGGTGTAAAACAGAGGAAGAGGAGAGAGGAGGAAGACAGATGAGGAAGAGAGTGGAGGAAGAGAGAGGAGGAACAGAGAGGAAGAGGAGAGAGGAGGAAAAGAGAAGAGGGAGAGGAGGAAGAGAGAGGAGGAAGAGAGAGAAGGAAGAGAGAGGAGGAAGAGAGAGGAGGGAGAGGAGGAAGAGAGAGGAGGAAGAGAGAGGAGGAATCGAGAGTTGGAAGATAGAGGAGGATGAGAGAGGAAGAGGAGAGAATAGGAATAGGGAAGAGGAAGAGAGAGGAGGAAGAGAGAAGAGGAAGAGTGAGGAGGAAGAGAGGAGGAAGAGAGAGGAGGAAGAGAGAGGAAGAGTAGAGAGGAGGAAAAGAGAAGAGGAAGCTAGAGGAGGAAGAGAGAGGAGGAAGAGAGAGGAGGAAGAGAGAGGAGGAAGAGAGAGGAGGAAGAGGGAGGAGGAAGAGAGAGGAAGAGGAGAGAGAAGGAAGACAAAGGAGGAAGAGAGTGGAGGAAGAGAGAGGAGGAAGAGAGAGGAGAAAGAGAGAGGAGAAAGAGAGAGGAGAAAGAGAGAGGAAGAGAAGAGAGGAGGAAGAGGGAGGAGGAAGAGAAAGGAGGAAGAGAAAGGAGGAAGAGAGAGGAGGAAGAGAGAGGAGTAGGAGAGAGGAGGAAGAGACAGGAGGAAGAGAGAGGATAGAGACAGGAGAAAGAGGGAGGTGGAAGAGGGAGGAGGAAGAGAGAGGAAGAGAAAAGATGAGGAAAAAGTAGGAGGAAGAGGGAGGAGGAAGAGAAAGGAAGAAGAGAAATGAGGAGAAGAGAGGAGAATAATACAGGAGGAAGAGAGAGGAGGAAGAGAAAGGAAAATGAGAGAGAAGGAAGTGAGAGGAAAAGGGAGAGGAGGAAGAGAGAGAAGGAAAAGAGAGGAGGAGAGAGAGGAGGAAGAGAGAGGAGGAAGAGAGAGGAGGAAGAGAGAGGTGTAAAACAGAGTAAGAGGAGAGAGGAGGAAGACAGATGAGGAAGAGAGTGGAGGAAGAGAGAGGAGGAACAGAGAGGAAGAGGAGAGAGGAGGAAAAGAGAAGAGGGAGAGGAGGAAGAGAGAGGAGGAAGAGAGAGAAGGAAGAGAGAGGAGGAAGAGAGAGGAGGGAGAGGAGGAAGAGAGAGGAGGAAGAGAGAGGAGGAATCAAGAGGAGGAAGATAGAGGAGGATGAGAGAGGAAGAGGAGAGAATAGGAAAACAGAAGAGGAAGGAGAGGAGGAGAGAGAGAGGAAGAGTGAGGAGGAAGAGAGAGGAAGAGATGAGGAAGAGAAGGAGGAGGAGAGAGTAGGAAGTGAGAGGAGGAAGAGGGAGGAGGAAGAGAGAGGAAGAGGAGAGAGAAGGAAGACAAAGGAGGAAGAGAGTGGAGGAAGAGAGAGGAGGAAGAGAGAGGAGAAAGAGAGAGGAGAAAGAGAGAGGAGAAAGAGAGAGGAAGAGAAGAGAGGAGGAAGAGGGAGGAGGAAGAGAAAGGAGGAAGAGAAAGGAGGAAGAGAGAGGAGGAAGAGAGAGGAGTAGGAGAGAGGAGGAAGAGACAGGAGGAAGAGAGAGGATAGAGACAGGAGAAAGAGGGAGGTGGAAGAGGGAGGAGGAAGAGAGAGGAAGAGAAAAGAATGAGGAAAAAGTAGGAGGAAGAGGGAGGAGGAAGAGAAAGGAAGAAGAGAAATGAGGAGAAGAGAGGAGAATAATAGAGGAGGAAGAGAGAGGAGGAAGAGAAAGGAAAATGAGAGAGAAGGAAGTGAGAGGAAAAGGGGAGAGGAGGAAGAGAGAGAAGGAAAAGAAAGGAGGAGAGAGAGGAGGTAAGAGAGAGGAGGAAGAGAGAGGAGGAAGAGAGAGGTGTAAAACAGAGTAAGAGGAGAGAGGAGGAAGACAGATGAGGAAGAGAGTGGAGGAAGAGAGAGGAGGAACAGAGAGGAAGAGGAGAGAGGAGGAAAAGAGAAGAGGGAGAGGAGGAAGAGAGAGGAGGAAGAGAGAGAAGGAAGAGAGAGGAGGAAGAGAGAGGAGGGAGAGGAGGAAGAGAGAGGAGGAAGAGAGAGGAGGAATCAAGAGGAGGAAGATAGAGGAGGATGAGAGAGGAAGAGGAGAGAATAGGAAAACAGAAGAGGAAGAGAGAGGAGGAAGAGAAGAGGAAGAGGAAGAGTGAGGAGGAAGAGATGAGGAAGAGAGAGGTGGAAGAGAGAGTAGGAAGTGAGAGGAGGAAGAGAGAGGAGGATGAGAGAGGAAGAGGAGAGAATAGGAAAAGAGGAGAGAGGAAGAGAGAGGAGGAAGAGAGAGGTGGAAGACAGAGGAAGAGGA
This sequence comes from Strix aluco, assembly GCF_031877795.1. NCBI lineage: Eukaryota > Metazoa > Chordata > Aves > Strigiformes > Strigidae > Strix > Strix aluco. Next base: position 26,011 of record NW_027436586.1, read on the forward strand.
GAGTGAAGGAAGAGAGTGGAAAAGGGGAGAGGAGGAAGAGAGAGGAGGAAAAGAGAGGAGGAAGAGAGAGGAGGAAGAGAGATGAGGAAGAGAGAGGAGGAAGAGAGAGGAGGAAGAGAGAGGAGGAAGAGAGAGCTGGAATACTGAGGAAGAGGAGAGAGAAAGAAGAGAGAGGAGGAAGAGAGTGGAGGAAGAGAGAGGAAAAAGGGAGAGGAGGAAGAGAGAGGAGGAAGAGAGAGGAGGAAGAGAGAGGAGGAAGAGAGAGGAGGAAGAGAGGAAAAAGAGAGAGGAGGAAAAGTGAGGAGGAAGAGAGAGGAGGAAAAGAGAAGGGGAAGAGAGAGGAGGAAGAGAGAGGGGAAGAGAGAGGAGGGGTAGAGAGGAGGAAGCGAGAGGAGGAAGAGAGAAGAGGAAGAGAGGAGGAAGAGAGAGGAGGAAGAGAGAGGGGAAAGAGAGAGGAGGAAGAGAAGAGGAGGAAGAGAGAGGAAGAGGAGAGAGGAGGAAAAGAGAAGACGAAGAGAGAGGAGGAAATGTGAGGAGGAAGAGAGAGGAGGAAGAGAGAGGAGGAAGAGAGGAAAACTAGAGAGGAGGAAATGTGAGGAGGAAGAGAGAGGAGGAAGAGAGAGGAGGAAGAGAGAGGTGGAAGACAGAGGAAAATGAGAGATAAGGAAGACAGAGGAGGTAGAGAGTGGAGGAAGAGAGAGGAAAAAGAGAGAGGAGCAAGAGAGAGAAGGAAGAGAGGAGGAAGAGAGAGGAGGAAGAGAGAGGAGGAAGAGAAAGGAGGAAGAGAGAGGAGGAAGAGAGAGGAGAAAGAGCGACGAGGAAGAGAGAGGAGAAAGAGAGAGGAGGAAGAGAGAGGAGGAAGAGAGAGGAAGAGGAGAGAGGAGGAAGACAGAGGAGGAAGAGAGAGGTGGAAGACAGAGGAAGAGGAGAGAGAAGGAAGAGAGTGGAAAAGGGGAGAGGAGGAAGAGAGAGGAGGAAAAGAGAGGAGGAAGAGAGAAGAGGAAGAGAGATGAGGAAGAGAAAGGAGGAAGAGAGAGGAGGAAGAGAGGAAAAGGAGAGAGGAGGAAATGTGAGGATGAAGAGAGAGGAGGAAGAGAGAGGAGGAAGAGAGAGGAGGAAGAGAGAGGAGAAAGAGAGAGGAGTAGGAGAGAGGAGGAAGAGACAGGAGGAAGAGAGAGGATAGAGACAGGAGAAAGAGGGAGGTGGAAGAGGGAGGAGGAAGAAAGAGGAAGAGAAAAGATGAGGTAAAAGGAGGAGGAAGAAGGAGGAGGAGAGAAAGGAAGAAGAGAAAGGAGGAGGAGAGAGGAGAATAATAGAGGAAGAAGAGAGAGGAGGAAGAGAAAGGAAAATGAGAGAGAAGGAAGTGAGAGGAAAAGGGGATAGGAGGAAGAGAGAGAAGGAAAAGAGAGGAGGAGAGAGAGGAGGAAGAGAGAGGAGCAAGAGAGAGGAGGAAGAGAGAGGAAGAGGAGAGAGGAGGAAAAGAGAAGAGGAAGAGAGAGGAGGAAGAGAGAGGAGGAGTGAGAGGAGGAGTAGAGAGGAGGAAGAGGGAGGAGAAAGAGAGAGGAAGAGAACAGAGGAGGAAGAGAGAGGAGGAAGAGAGAGGAGAAAGAGAGAGGAGAAAGAGAGAGGAGGAAGAGAGAGGAAGTGGAGAGAGGAGGAAAGAGAAGAGGAAGAGAGAGGAGGAAGAGAGAGGAGGAAGAGAGAGGTGGAAGACAGAGGAAGAGGAGAGAGAAGGAAGAGAGTGGAAAAGGGGAGAGGAGGAAGAGAGAGGAGGAAAAGAGAGGAGGAAGAGATAGGAGGAAGAGAGAGGAGGAAGAGAGAGCTGGAAGACTGAGGAACAGGAGAGAGAAAGAAGAGAGAGGAGGAAGAGAGTGGAGGAAAAGAGAGGAAAAAGGGAGAGGAGGAAGAGAGAGGAGGAAGAGAGAGGAGGAAGAGAGAGGAGGAAGAGAGAGGAGGAAGAGAGAGGAGGGGCAGATAGGAGAAAGAGTGAGGAGGAAGACAGAGGAGGAAGAGAGAGGAGGGGTAGATAGGAGGAAGAGAGAGGAGGAAGAGAGAGGAGGAAGAGAGAGGAGGAAGAGAGAGGAGGAAGAGAGAGGAAGAGGAGAGAGGAGGAAAAGAGAAGAGGAAGAGAGAGGAGGAAGAGAGAGGAGGAAGAGAGAGGAGGGGTAGAGAGGAGGAAGAGATAGGAGGAAGAGAGAGGAGGAATAGAGAGGTGGAAGAGAAAGGAGGAAGAGGGAGGAGAAAGAGAATGGAAGAGAAGAGAGGATGAAGAGAGAGGAGGAAGAGAGAGGAGGAAGAGAGAGAGGAGGAAGAGAGAGGAGGAAGAGAGAGGAAGAGGAGAGAGGAGGAAAAGAGAAGACGAAGAGAGAGGAGGAAGAGAGAGGAGGAAGAGAGAGGAGGAAGAGAGAGGAGGAAGAGAGGAAAAGGAGAGAGGAGGAAATGTGAGGAGGAAGAGAGAGGAGGAAGAGAGAGGAGGAAGAGAGAGCAGGAAGAGAGAGGAGAAAGAGAGAGGAGGAAGAGAAAGGAGGAAGAGAGAGAGGAAGAGAGAGGAGGAAGAGAGAGGAAGAGGAGAGAGGAGGAAAAGAGAAGACGAAGAGAGAGGAGGAAGAGAGAGGAGGAAGAGAGAGGAGGAAGAGAGAGGAGGAAGAGAGAGGAGGAAGAGAGGAAAATGAGAGAGGAGGAAATGTGAGGAGGAAGAGAGAGGAGGAAAAGAGAGGAAGAGGAGAGAGGAGGAAAAGAGAAGAGGAAGATTAGGAGGAAGAGAGAGGAGGAAGAGAGAGGAGGGGTAGAGAGGAGGAAGAGAGAGGAGGAAGAGAGGAGGAAGAGAGAGGTGGAAGAGAAAGGAGGAAGAGGGAGGAGAAAGAGAGAGGAAGAGAAGAGAGGAGGAAGAGAGAGGAGGAAGAGAGAGGAGAAAGAGAGAGGAGGAAGAGAGAGGAGGAAGAGAGAGGAAGAGTAGAGAGGAGGAAAAGAGAAGAGGAAGATAGAGGAGGAAGAGAGAGGAGGAAGAGAGAGGAGGAAGAGAGAGGAGGAAGAGGGAGGAGGAAGAGAGAGGAAGAGGAGAGAGAAGGAAGACAAAGGAGGAAGAGAGTGGAGGAAGAGAGAGGAGGAAGAGAGAGGAGAAAGAGAGAGGAGAAAGAGAGAGGAGAAAGAGAGAGGAAGAGAAGAGAGGAGGAAGAGGGAGGAGGAAGAGAAAGGAGGAAGGGAAAGGAGGAAGAGAGAGGAGGAAGAGAGAGGGAGTAGGAGAGAGGAGGAAGAGACAGGAGGAAGAGAGAGGATAGAGACAGGAGAAAGAGGGAGGTGGAAGAGGGAGGAGGAAGAGAGAGGAAGAGAAAAGATGAGGAAAAAGTAGGAGGAAGAGGGAGGAGGAAGAGAAAGGAAGAAGAGAAAGGAGGAGAAGAGAGGAGAAATAATAGAGGAGGAAGAGAGAGGAGGAAGAGAAAGGAAAATGAGAGAGAAGGAAGTGAGGAAAAGGGGAGAGGAGGAAGAGAGAGGTGTAAAACAGAGGAAGAGGAGAGAGGAGGAAGACAGATGAGGAAGAGAGTGGAGGAAGAGAGAGGAGGAACAGAGAGGAAGAGGAGAGAGGAGGAAAAGAGAAGAGGGGAGAGGAGGAAGAGAGAGGAGGAAGAGAGAGAAGGAAGAGAGAGGAGGAAGAGAGAGGAGGGAGAGGAGGAAGAGAGAGGAGGAAGAGAGAGGAGAATCGAGAGTTGGAAGATAGAGGAGGATGAGAGAGGAAGAGGAGAGAATAGGAATAGGGAAGAGGAAGGGAGAGGAGGAAGAGAGAAGAGGAAGAGTGAGGAGGAAGAGAGGAGGAAGAGAGAGGAGGAAGAGAGAGGAAGAGTAGAGAGGAGGAAAAGAGAAGAGGAAGATAGAGGAGGAAGAGAGAGGAGGAAGAGAGAGGAGGAAGAGAGAGGAGGAAGAGAGAGGAGGAAGAGGGAGGAGGAAGAGAGAGGAAGAGGAGAGAGAAGGAAGACAAAGGAGGAAGAGAGTGGAGGAAGAGAGAGGAGGAAGAGAGAGGAGAAAGAGAGAGGAGAAAGAGAGAGGAGAAAGAGAGAGAAGAGAAGAGAGGAGGAAGAGGGAGGAGGAAGAGAAAGGAGGAAGAGAAAGGAGGAAGAGAGAGGAGGAAGAGAGAGGAGTAGGAGAGAGGAGGAAGAGACAGGAGGAAGAGAGAGGATAGAGACAGGAGAAAGAGGGAGGTGGAAGAGGGAGGAGGAAGAGAGAGGAAGAGAAAAGATGAGGAAAAAGTAGGAGGAAGAGGGAGGAGGAAGAGAAAGGAAGAAGAGAAATGAGGAGAAGAGAGGAGAATAATACAGGAGGAAGAGAGAGGAGGAAGAGAAAGGAAAATGAGAGAGAAGGAAGTGAGAGGAAAAGGGGAGAGGAGGAAGAGAGAGAAGGAAAAGAGAGGAGGAGAGAGAGGAGGAAGAGAGAGGAGGAAGAGAGAGGAGGAAGAGAGAGGTGTAAAACAGAGTAAGAGGAGAGAGGAGGAAGACAGATGAGGAAGAGAGTGGAGGAAGAGAGAGGAGGAACAGAGAGGAAGAGGAGAGAGGAGGAAAAGAGAAGAGGGAGAGGAGGAAGAGAGAGGAGGAAGAGAGAGAAGGAAGAGAGAGGAGGAAGAGAGAGGAGGGAGAGGAGGAAGAGAGAGGAGGAAGAGAGAGGAGGAATCAAGAGGAGGAAGATAGAGGAGGATGAGAGAGGAAGAGGAGAGAATAGGAAAACAGAAGAGGAAGAGAGAGGAGGAAGAGAGAAGAGGAAGAGTGAGGAGGAAGAGATGAGGAAGAGAGAGGAGGAAGAGAGAGTAGGAAGTGAGAGGAGGAAGAGGGAGGAGGAAGAGAGAGGAAGAGGAGAGAGAAGGAAGACAAAGGAGGAAGAGAGTGGAGGAAGAGAGAGGAGGAAGAGAGAGGAGAAAGAGAGAGGAGAAAGAGAGAGGAGAAAGAGAGAGGAAGAGAAGAGAGGAGGAAGAGGGAGGAGGAAGAGAAAGGAGGAAGAGAAAGGAGGAAGAGAGAGAGGAGGAAGAGAGAGGAGTAGGAGAGAGGAGGAAGAGACAGGAGGAAGAGAGAGGATAGAGACAGGAGAAAGAGGGAGGTGGAAGAGGGAGGAGGAAGAGAGAGGAAGAGAAAAGATGAGGAAAAAGTAGGAGGAAGAGGGAGGAGGAAGAGAAAGGAAGAAGAGAAATGAGGAGAAGAGAGGAGAATAATAGAGGAGGAAGAGAGAGGAGGAAGAGAAAGGAAAATGAGAGAGAAGGAAGTGAGAGGAAAAGGGGAGAGGAGGAAGAGAGAGAAGGAAAAGAAAGGAGGAGAGAGAGGAGGAAGAGAGAGGAGGAAGAGAGAGGAGGAAGAGAGAGGTGTAAAACAGAGTAAGAGGAGAGAGGAGGAAGACAGATGAGGAAGAGAGTGGAGGAAGAGAGAGGAGGAACAGAGAGGAAGAGGAGAGAGGAGGAAAAGAGAAGAGGGAGAGGAGGAAGAGAGAGGAGGAAGAGAGAGAAGGAAGAGAGAGGAGGAAGAGAGAGGAGGGAGAGGAGGAAGAGAGAGGAGGAAGAGAGAGGAGGAATCAAGAGGAGGAAGATAGAGGAGGATGAGAGAGGAAGAGGAGAGAATAGGAAAACAGAAGAGGAAGAGAGAGGAGGAAGAGAGAAGAGGAAGAGTGAGGAGGAAGAGATGAGGAAGAGAGAGGAGGAAGAGAGAGTAGGAAGTGAGAGGAGGAAGAGAGAGGAGGATGAGAGAGGAAGAGGAGAGAATAGGAAAAGAGGAGAGGAAGAGAGAGGAGGAAGAGAGAGGTGGAAGACAGAGGAAGAGGAGAGTGAAGGAAGAGAGTGGAAAAGGGGAGAGGAGGAAGAGAGAGGAGGAAAAGAGAGGAGGAAGAGAGAGGAGGAAGAGAGATGAGGAAGAGAGAGGAGGAAGAGAGAGGAGGAAGAGAGAGGAGAAGAGAGAGCTGGAATACTGAGGAAGAGGAGAGAGAAAGAAGAGAGAGGAGGAAGAGAGTGGAGGAAGAGAGAGGAAAAAGGGAGAGGAGGAAGAGAGAGGAGGAAGAGAGAGGAGGAAGAGAGAGGAGGAAGAGAGAGGAGGAAGAGAGGAAAAAGAGAGAGGAGGAAAAGTGAGGAGGAAGAGAGAGGAGGAAAAGAGAAGGGGAAGAGAGAGGAGGAAGAGAGAGGGGGAAGAGAGAGGAGGGGTAGAGAGGAGGAAGCGAGAGGAGGAAGAGAGAAGAGGAAGAGAGGAGGAAGAGAGAGGAGGAAGAGAGAGGGGAAAGAGAGAGGAGGAAGAGAAAGGAGGAAGAGAGAGGAAGAGGAGAGAGGAGGAAAAGAGAAGACGAAGAGAGTGGAGGAAATGTGAGGAGGAAGAGAGAGGAGGAAGAGAGAGGAGGAAGAGAGGAAAACTAGAGAGGAGGAAATGTGAGGAGGAAGAGAGAGGAGGAAGAGAGAGCAGGAAGAGAGAGGAGAAAGAGAGAGGAGGAAGAGAAAGGAGGAAGAGAGTGGAAGAGGAGAGAGGAGGAAAAGAGAAGATGAAGAGAGAGGAGGAAGAGAGAGGAGGAAGAGAGTGGAGGAAGAGAGAGCAGGACAAGAAAGGAGGAGAAGAGACATGGAAGAGGGGAGGAGGAGAGAGGAGGAAAAGAGAGGAGGAAGATAGAGGAGGAAGAGAGAGGAGTAAGAGAGAGAAGGAAGAGAGAGGAGGAAGAGAGAGGAGGAAGAGAGAGGAGAAAGAGAGAGGAGAAAGAGAGAGGAGAAAGAGAGAGGAAGAGAAGAGAGGAGGAAGAGGGAGGAGGAAGAGAAAGGAGGAAGAGAAAGGAGGAAGAGAGAGGAGGAAGAGAGAGGAGTAGGAGAGAGGAGGAAGAGACAGGAGGAAGAGAGAGGATAGAGACAGAAGAAAGAGGGAGGTGGAAGAGGGAGGAGGAAGAGAGAGGAAGAGAAAAGATGAGGAAAAAGTAGGAGGAAGAGGGAGGAGGAAGAGAAAGGAAGAAGAGAAAGGAGGAGAAGAGAGGAGAATAATAGAGGAGGAAGAGAGAGGAGGAAGAGAAAGGAAAATGAGAGAGAAGGAAGTGAGAGGAAAAGGGGAGAGGAGGAAGAGAGAGAAGGAAAAGAGAGGAGGAGAGAGAGGAGGAAGAGAGAGGAGGAAGAGAGAGGAGGAAGAGAGAGGTGTAAAACAGAGGAAGAGGAGAGTGGAGGAAGACAGATGAGGAAGAGAGTGGAGGAAGAGAGAGGAGGAACAGAGAGGAAGAGGAGAGAGGAGGAAAAGAGAAGAGGGAGAGAGGAAGAGAGAGGAGGAAGAGAGAGAAGGAAGAGAGAGGAGGAAGAGAGAGGAGGGAGAGGAGGAAGAGAGAGGAGGAAGAGAGAGGAGGAATCAAGAGGAGGAAGATAGAGGAGGATGAGAGAGGAAGAGGAGAGAATAGGAAAAGAGAAGAGGAAGAGAGAGGAGGAAGAGAGAAGAGGAAGAGTGAGGAGGAAGAGTGGAGGAAGAGAGAGGAGGAAGAGAGAGTAGGAAGCGAGAGGAGGAAGAGAGAGGAGGATGAGAGAGGAAGAGGAGAGAATAGGAAAAGAGGAGAGGAAGAGAGAGGAGGAAGAGAGAGGAGGAAGAGAGAGGAGGAAGAGAGAGGTGGAAGACAGAGGAAGAGGAGAGAGAAGGAAGAGAGTGGAAAAGGGGAGAGGAGGAAGAGAGAGGAGGAAAAGAGAGGAGGAAGAGAGAGGAGGAAGACAGATGAGGAAGAGAGAGGAGGAAGAGAGAGGAGGAGGAGAGAGGAGGAAGAGAGAGCTGGAAGACTGAGGAAGAGGAGAGAGAAAGAAGAGAGAGTAGGGAGAGAGTGGAGGAAGAGAGAGGAAAAAGGGAGAGGAGGAAGAGAGAGGAGGAAGAGAGAGGAGGAAGAGAGAGGAGGAAGAGAGGAAAAGGAGAGAGGAGGAAAAGTGAGGAGGAAGAGAGAGGAGGAAAAGAGAAGGGGAAGAGAGAGGAGGAAGAGAGAGGGGGAAGAGAGAGGAGGGGTAGAGAGGAGGAAGCGAGAGGAGGAAGAGAGAGGAGGAAGACAGGAGGAAGAGAGAGGAGGAAGAGAGAGGGGACAGAGAGAGGAGGAAGGGAAAGGAGGAAGAGAGAGGAAGAGGAGAAGGAGGAAAAGAGAAGACGAAGAGAGTGGAGGAAATGAGAGGAGGAAGAGAGAGGAGGAAGAGAGAGGAGTAAGAGAGGAAAAGTAGAGAGGAGGAAATGTGAGGAGGAAGAGAGAGGAGGAAGAGAGAGCAGGAAGAGAGAGGAGAAAGAGAGAGGAGGAAGAGAAAGGAGGAAGAGAGAGGAAGAGGAGAGAGGAGGAAAAGAGAAGATGAAGAGAGAGGAGGAAGAGAGAGGAGGAAGAGAGTGGAGGAAGAGAGAGGAGGAAGAGAGGAAAAGTAGAGAGGAGGAAATGTGAGGAGGAAGAGAGAGGAGGAAGAGAGAGGAGGAAGAGAGAGGAGGAAGAGAGAGGAGGAAGAGAGAGGAGGAAGAGAGAGAGGTGGAAGACAGAAGAGGAAGAGAGGGAGGAGAGAGAGGAAAAGAGAGAGCAGGAAGAGAGAGGAGGAAGAGAGAGGAGAGAGAGAGGAGGAAGAGAGAGGAGGAAGAGAGGAAAAGGAGAGAGGAGGAAAAGTGAGGAGGAAGAGAGAGGAGGAAAGAGAAGAGGAAGAGAGATGTGGAAGAGAGATGAGGAAGAGAGAGGAGGAGGAGAGAGGAGGAGAGAGAGGAAGAGAGAGAGGAAGAGAGAGGAGGAAGAGAGAGGAAGAGGAGAGAGGAGGAAAAGAGAAGAGGAAGAGAGAGAGGAAGAGAGAGGAGGAAGAGAGAGGAGGGTAGAGAGGAGGAAGAGATAGGAGGAAGAGAGAGGAGGAAGAGAGAGGTGGAAGAGAAAGGAGGAGAAGAGGGAGGAGAAGAGAGATGGAAGAGAAGAGAGGATGAAGAGAGAGGAGGAAGAGAGAGGAGGAAGAGAGAGGAGGAAGAGAGAGGAAGAGGAGAGAGGAGGAAAAGAGAAGACGAAGAGAGAGGAGGAAGAGAGAGGAGGAAGAGAGAGGAGGAAGAGAGAGGAGGAAGAGAGGAAAAGGAGAGAGGAGGAAGAGAGAGGAGGAAGAGAGAGGAGGAAGAGAGAGGAGGAAGAGAGTGGAGAAGAGAGAGGAGGAAGAGAGGAAAATGAGAGAGGAGGAAATGTGAGAAGGAAGAGAGAGGTGGAAAAGAGAGGAAGAGGAGAGCGGAGGAAAGAGAAGAGAAGATTAGGAGGAAGAGAGAGGAGGAAGAGAGAGGAGGAAGAGAGAGAGAAGAGAGAGGAGGAAGAGAAGGAGGAAGAGAGAGGAAGAGGAGAGAGGAGGAAAGAGAAGACGAAGAGAGTGGAGGAAATGAGAGGAGGAAGAGAGAGGAGGAAGAGAGAGGAGGAAGAGAGGAAAGTAGAGAGGAGGAAATGTGAGGAGGAAGAGAGAGGAGGAAGAGAGAGGAGGAAGAGAGAGCAGGAAGAGAGAGGAGAAAGAGAGAGGAGGAAGAGAAAGA
>NW_027436587.1:0-54728 GCF_031877795.1 Strix aluco
TCTCTCTTCTCTCTCTCTTCCTCCTCTCTCTTTCTCCTCTCTCTTCTCCTCTCTCTCTTCCTCTGTCTCCTTCCACTCTCTTCCTCCTCTCTCTTCCTCCTCTCTCTTCCTCTTCTCTTTTCCTCCTCTCTCCTCTACCTCTCTCTTCCTCCTTTCTCTTCCTCCTCTCTCTTTCTCCTCTCTCTTCGTCCTCTCTCCTCCTCCTCTCTTCCTCTCTCTCTTCCTCCTCTCTCTCCTACTCACTCTTCCTCTTCTTTTTCCTATTCTCTCCTCTTCATCTCTCTTCCTCCTCTCTCCTCTTCCTCTCTCTTCCTCTCTCTCTTCCTCCTCTCTCTTCCTCTTCTCTTCCTCCTCTCTTCTCTTCCTCTCTCTTCCCTCCTCTCTCTTCCTCCTCTCGCTTCCTCCTCTCTACCCCTCCTCTCTCTTCCCCCTCTCTCTTCCTCATCTCTTCCCCTTCTCTTATCCTCCTCTCTCTTCCTCCTCACTTTTCCTCCTCTCGCCTTTCCTCTCTTCCTCCTCTCTCTTTCTCCTCTCTCTTCCTCCTCTCTCTTCCTCCACTCTCTTCCTCCTCTGTCTTCTTTCTCTCTCCTCTTCCTCTGTCTTCCACCTCTCTCTTCCTCCTCTCTCTCCTCCTCTCTCTTCTCCTCTCTCTTCCTCCACTCTCTTCCTCCTCTGTCTTCATTCTCTCTCCACTTCCTCTCTCTTCCTCCTCTCTCTTCCTCCTCTCTCTCTCTTCCTCCTCTCTCTTCCTCTATTCCTCCTCTCTCTTCCTCCTCTCCCCTTTTCCTCTATCTTCCTTCTCTCTCCTTTTCCTCTGTCTTCCACCTCTCTCTTCCTCCTCTCTCTTCCTCCTCTCTCTCCTCTCTCTCTTTCTCCTCTCTCTTCCTCCTCTCTCTTCTCCTCTCTTCTCTTCCTCTCTCTTCTCCTCACTCCTCCTCCTTTCTCTTCCACCTCTCTCTTCCTCCTCTCTCTTCCTCCTCTCTCTTCCTCCTCTCTACCCCGCCTCTCTCTTCCTCCTCTCTCTTCCTCCTCTCTCTTCTCTTCTCTTTTCCTCCTCTCCCGTCTTCTCTCTCTTCCTCCTCTCTCTTCCTCCTCTCTCTTCCTCCTCTCTCTTCCTCCTCACTCTTCCTCTTCTCTTTTCCTCCTCTCTCTTCCTCCTCACTTTCCTACTCTCTCCTTTTCCTCTCTTCCTCCTCTCTCTTCCTCCTCTCTCTTCCTCCTCTCTCTTCCTCCTCTGTCTTCCTTCTCTCTCTTCCTCCAATCTCTTCCTCCTCTGTCTTCCACCTCTCTCTTCCTCCTCTCTCTTCCTCTTCTCTTTTCCTCCTCTCTCTTCCTCCTCACTTTTACTCCTCTCGCCTTTTCCTCTCTTCCTCCTCCTCTTCCTCCTCTCTCTTCCTCCTCTCTCTTCCTCCACTCTCTCCTACTCTGTCTTCTTTCTCTCTCCTCTTCCTCTGTCTTCCACCTCTCTCTTCTCCTCTCTCTTCCTCCTCTCTCTTCCTCCTCTCTCTTCCTCCACTCTCTTCCTCCTCTGTCTTCTTTCTCTCTCCTCTTCCTCTGTCTTCCAGCTCTCTCTTCCTCCTCTCTCTTCCTCCTCTCTCTTCCTCCTCTCTCTTCCTCCTCTCTATTCCTCCTCTCTCTTCCTCCTCTTCCCCTTTCCTCTATCTTCCTTCTCTCTCCTCTTCCTCTGTCTTCCACCTCTCTCTTCCACCTCTCTCTTCCTCATCTCTCTTCCTCCTCTCTCTTCCTCCTCTCTACCCGCCTCCTCTCTTCCACCTCTCTCTTCCTCCTCTCTCTTCCTCTCTCTTTTCCTCCTCTCCCCTCTTCACTCTCTACCTCCTCTCTCTTCCTCCTCTGTCTTCCTCCTCTCTCTCCTACTCTCGCTTCCTCCTCTCCTACCCCTCCTCACTCTCCTCCTCTCTCTCTCTCTTCCTCTCCTCTTCCTCTTCTCTCTTCCTCCTCTCTCTTTCTCCTCTCTCTTCCTCCTCTCTCTTCCTCCTGTCTCTTCCTCCACTCTCTTCCTCCTCTCTCTTCCTCCTCTCTCTTCCTCTTCTCTTTCCTCCTCTCTCCTCTTCCTCTCTCTTCCTCCTTTCTCTTCCTCCTCTCTCTTTCTCCTCTCTCTTCGTCCTCTTCTCCTCCTCCTCTCTCTCCTCTCTCTTCCTCCTCTCTCTTCCTACTCACTCTTCCTCTTCTTTTTTCCTATTCTCTCCTCTTCCTCTCTCTTCCTCCTCTCTCTTCCTCCTCTCTCTTCCTCCTCTTCTCTTCCTCCTCTCTCTTTCCTCCTCTCTCTTTCTCTTCTCTTTTCTAATCTCTCTCCTCTTCCTCTCTCTTCCTCCTCTCTCTTCCTCCTCTCTCTTCCTCTTCTCTTTCCTCCTCTCTCCTCTTCCTCTCTCTTCCTCCTCTCTCTTCCTCCTCTCGCTTCCTCCTCTCTACCCCTCCTCTCTCTTCCCCCTCTCTCTTCCTCATACTCTTCCCCTTCTCTTTTCCTCCTCTCTCTTCCTCCTCACTTTTCCTCCTCTCGCCTTTTCCTCTCTTCCTCCTCTCTCTTTCTCCTCTCTCTTCCTCCTCTCTCTTCCTCCACTCTCTTCCTCCTCTGTCTTCTTTCTCTCTCCTCTTCCTCTGTCTTCCACCTCTCTCTCCTCCTCTCTCTTCCTCCTCTCTCTTCCTCCTCTCTCTTCCTCCACTCTCTTCCTCCTCTGTCTTCATTCTCTCTCCACTTCCTCTCTCTTCCTCCTCTCTTCCTCCTCTCTCTTCCTCCTCTCTCTTCCTCTATTCCTCCTCTCTCTTCCTCCTCTCCCCTTTTCCTCTATCTTCCTTCTCTCTCCTCTTCCTCAGTCTTCCACCTCTCTCTTCCTCCTCTCTCTTCCTCCTCTCTCTTCCTCCTCTCTCTTTCTCCTCTCTCTTCCTCCTCTCTCTTCCTCCTCTCTTCTCTTCCTCTCTCTTTCTCCTCACTCCTCCTCCTTTCTCTTCCACCTCTCTCTTCTCCTCTCTCTTCCTCCTCTCTCTTCTCCTCTCTACCCCGCCTCTCTCTTCCTCCCTCTCTTCCTCTCCTCTCTCTTCCTCCTCTCTCTTCATACTCTCGCTTCCTCCTCTCTACCCCTCCTCTCTCTTCCTCCTCTCTCTTCCTCCTCTCTCTTCCTCTTCTCTTTTCCTCATCTCTCTTCCTCCTCTCTCTTCCTCCTCTCTAATCCTCCTCTCTCTTCCACCTCTCTCTTTCTCCTCTCTCTTCCAACTCTCTCTTCCTCCTCTCTCTTCCTCCTCTCTCTTCCTCCTCTCTCTTCCTCCTCTCTCTTCCTCCTCTCTCTTCCTCTTCTTTTTTCCTATTCTCTCCTCTTCCTCTCTCTTCCTCCTCTCTCTTCCTCCTCTCTCTTCCTCCTCTCTCTTCCTCCTCTCTCTTCCTCTACTCTTTTCCTATTCTCTCCTCTTCCTCTCTCTTCCTCCTCTCTCTTCCTCCTCTCTCTTCCTCCTCTCTCTTCCTCCTCACTCTTCCTCTTCTCTTTTCCTCCTCTCTCCTCTTCCTCTCTCTTCCTCCTTTCTCTTCCTCCTCTCTCTTCCTCCTCTCTACCCCTCCTCTCTCTTCCTCTTCTCTCTTCCTCCTCTCTCTTCCTTTTCTCTTTTCTCCTCTCTCCTCTTCCTCTCCCTTCCACATCTCTCTTCCCCCTCTCTCTTCCTCTTCACTTTTCCTGCTCTCTCCTTTTCCTCTCTTCCTCCTCTCTCTTCCTTCTCTGTCTTCCTTCTCTCTCTTCCTAAAATCTCTTCCTCCTCTGTCTTCCACCTCTCTCTTCCTCCTCTCTCTTCCTCTTCTCTTTTCCTCCTCTCTCTTCCTCCTCACTTTTCCTCCTCTCGCCTTTTCCTCTCTTCCTCCTCTCTCTTCCTCCTCTCTCTTCCTCCTCTCTCTTCCTCCACTCTCTTCCTACTCTGTCTTCTTTCTCTCTCCTCTTCCTCTGTCTTCCACCTCTCTCTTCCTCCTCTCTCTTCCTCCACTCTCTTCCTCCTCCGTCTTCTTTCTCTCTCTTCTTCCTCTGTCTTCCAGCACTCTCTTCCTCCTCTCTCTTCCTCCTCTCTCTTCCTCCTCTCTCTTCATCCTCTCTCTTCCTCCTCTCTCTTCCTCCTCTCTATTCCTCCTCTCTCTTCCTCCTCTCCCCTTTTCCTCTATCTTCCTTCTATCTCCTCTTCCTCTGTCTTCCACCTCTCTCTTCCACCTCTCTCTTCCTCCTCTCTCTTCCTCCTCTCTCTTTCTCCTCTCTCTTCCTCCTCTCTCTTCCTCCTCTCTTCTCTTCCTCTCTCTTTCTCCTCCCTCCTCCTCCTTTCTTTTCCACCTCTCTCTTCCTCCTCTCTTTTCCTCCTTTCTCTTCCTCCTCTCTACCCCGCCTCTCTCTTCCTCCTCTCTCTTCCTCCTCTCTCTTCCTCTTCTCTTTTCCTCCTCTCCCCTCTTCTCTCTCTTCCTCCTCTCTCTTCCTCCTCTCTCTTCCTCTTCTCTCTTCCTCCTCTCTCTTCTCCTCTCTCTTCCTCCTCTCTCTTCCTCCTCTCTCTTCCTCCTCTCTCTTCCTCCTCTCTCTTCCTCTTCTCTTTTCCTCCTCTCTCCTCTTCCTCTCTCTTCCTCCTTTCTCTTCCTCCTCTCTCTTTCTTCTCTCTCTTCCTCCTCTCTCCTCCTCCACTCTTCCTCCTCTCTCTTCCTCCTCTCTCTTCCTACTCACTCTTCCTCTTCTTTTATCCTATTCTCTCCTCTTCCTCTCTCTTCCTCCTCTCTCTTCCTCCTCTCTCTTCCTCCTCTCTCTTCCTCCTCTCTCTTCCTCTTCTCTTTTCCTATTCTCTCCTCTTCCTCTCTCTTCCTCCTCTCTCTTCCTCCTCTCTCTTCCTCTTCTCTCTTCCTCCTCTCTCCTCTTCCTCTCTCTTCCTCCTCTCTCTTCCTCCTCTCTCTTCCTCCTCTCTCTTCCTCTATTCCTCCTCTCTCTTCCTCCTCTCCCCTTTTCCTCTATCTTCCTTCTCTCTCCTCTTCCTCTGTCTTCCAACTCTCTCTTACTCCTCTCTCTTCCTCCTCTCTCTTCCTCCTCTCTCTTTCTCCTCTCTCTTCCTCCTCTCTCTTCCTCCTCTCTTCTCTTCCTCTCTCTTTCTCCTCACTCCTCCTTTCTCTTCCACCTCTCTCTTACTCCTCTCTCTTCCTCCTCTCTCTTCCTCCTCTCTTCCTCCTCTCTCTTCCTCCTCTCTGTTCCTCCTCTCTCTTCCTCCTCTCTCTTCCTCCTCTCTCTTCCTTTTCTCTTTTCCTCCTCTCTCCTCTTCCTCTCCCTTCCACATCTCTCTTCCCCTCTCTCTTCCTCTTCACTTTTCCTACTCTCTCCTTTTCCTCTCTTCCTCCTCTCGCTTCCTCCTCTCTCTTCCTCCTCTCTCTTTTTCCTCTCTCTTCCTCCAATCTCTTCCTCATCTGTCTTCCTTCTCTCTCCTCTTCCCTACTTCCTACCTTTTGTCTTCCTCCTCTATTTTCCTCCTCTCTCTTCCTCCTCACTTTTCCTCCTCTCTCCTTTTCCTCTCTTCCTCCTCTCTTCCTCCTCTCTCTTCCTTCTCTCTCTTTCTCCTCTGTCTTCCTCCACTCTCTACCTCCTCTGTGTTCCTTCCCTCTCCTCTTCCTCTGTCTTCCACCTCTCTCTTCCTCCTCTCTCTTCCTCCTCTCTCTTCCTCCTCTCTCTTCCTCCTCTCTACCCCTCCTCTCTCTTCCTCCTCTCTCTTCCTCCTCTCTCTTCCTTTTCTCTTTTCCTCCTCTCTCCTCTTCCTCTCCCTTCCACATCTCTCTTCCACCTCTCTCTTCCTCTTCACTTTTCCTACTCTCTCCTTTTCCTCTCTTCCTCCTCTCGCTTCCTCCTCTCTCTTCCTCATTTCTCTTCCTCCTCTCTCTTCCTTCTCTCTTTTCCTCCTCTCTCTTCCTCCTCTCCCCTTTTCCTCTCTCTTCCTTCTCTCTCCTCTTCCGCTGTCTTCCACCTCTCTCTTCCTCCTCTCTCTTCCTCCTCTCTCTTCCTCCTCTCTCTTTATCCTCTCTCTTCCTCCTCTCTCTTCCTCCTGTCTTCTCTTCCTCTCTCTTTCTCCTCCCTCTTCCTACTTTCTCTTCCACCTCTCTCTTCCTCCTCTCTCTTCCTCCTCTCTCTTTCTCCTCTCTCTTCCTCCTCTCTCTTCCTCCTCTCTTCTCTTCCTCTCTCTTTCTCCTCACTCCTCCTTTCTCTTCCACCTCTCTCTTACTCCTCTCTCTTCCTCCTCTCTCTTCCTCCTCTCTTCCTCCTCTCTCTTCCTCCTCTCTGTTCCTCCTCTCTCTTCCTCCTCTCTCTTCCTCATCTCTCTTCCTTTTCTCTTTTCCTCCTCTCTCCTCTTCCTCTCCCTTCCACATCTCTCTTCCCCCTCTCTCTTCCTCTTCACTTTTCCTACTCTCTCCTTTTCCTCTCTTCCTCCTCTCGCTTCCTCCTCTCTCTTCCTCCTCTCTCTTTTTCCTCTCTCTTCCTCCACTCTCTTCCTCCTCTGTCTTCCTTCTCTCTCCTCTTCCTCTGTCTTCCTCCTCTATTTTCCTCCTCTCTCTTCCTCCTCACTTTTCCTCCTCTCTCCTTTTCCTCTCTTCCTCCTCTCTTCCTCCTCTCTCTTCCTTCTCTCTCTTTCTCCTCTGTCTTCCTCCACTCTCTACCTCCTCTGTGTTCCTTCCCTCTCCTCTTCCTCTGTCTTCCACCTCTCTCTTCCTCCTCTCTCTTCCTCCTCTCTCTTCCTCCTCTCTCTTCCTCCTCTCTACCCCTCCTCTCTCTTCCTCCTCTCTCTTCCTCCTCTCTCTTCCTCCTCTCTCTTCCTCCTCTCTCTTCCTCTTCTTTTTTCCTATTCTCTCCTCTTCCTCTCTCTTCCTCCTCTCTCTTCCTCCTCTCTCTTCCTCCTCTCTCTTCCTCCTCTCTCTTCCTCTACTCTTTTCCTATTCTCTCCTCTTCCTCTCTCTTCCTCCTCTCTCTTCCTCCTCTCTCTTCCTCCTCTCTCTTCCTCCTCACCTCCTCTCTCTCTTCTCTTTCCTCCTCTCTCCTCTTCCTCTCTCTTCCTCCTTTCTCTTCCTCCTCTCTCTTCCTCCTCTCTACCCCTCCTCTCTCTTCCTCTTCTCTCTTCCTCCTCTCTCTTCCTTTTCTCTTTTTCTCCTCTCTCCTCTTCCTCTCCCTTCCACATCTCTCTTCCCCCTCTCTCTTCCTCTTCACTTTTCCTGCTCTCTCCTTTTCCTCTCTTCCTCCTCTCTCTTCCTTCTCTGTCTTCCTTCTCTCTCTTCCTAAAATCTCTTCCTCCTCTGTCTTCCACCTCTCTCTTCCTCCTCTCTCTTCCTCTTCTCTTTTCCTCCTCTCTCTTCCTCCTCACTTTTCCTCCTCTCGCCTTTTCCTCTCTTCCTCCTCTCTCTTCCTCCTCTCTCTTCCTCCTCTCTCTTCCTCCACTCTCTTCCTACTCTGTCTTCTTTCTCTCTCCTCTTCCTCTGTCTTCCACCTCTCTCTTCCTCCTCTCGCTTCCTCCACTCTCTTCCTCCTCCGTCTTCTTTCTCTCTCTTCTTCCTCTGTCTTCCAGCACTCTCTTCCTCCTCTCTCTTCCTCCTCTCTCTTCCTCCTCTCTCTTCATCCTCTCTCTTCCTCCTCTCTCTTCCTCCTCTCTATTCCTCCTCTCTCTTCCTCCTCTCCCCTTTTCCTCTTATCTTCCTTCTATCTCCTCTTCCTCTGTCTTCCACCTCTCTCTTCCACCTCTCTCTTCCTCCTCTCTCTTCCTCCTCTCTCTTTCTCCTCTCTCTTCCTCCTCTCTCTTCCTCCTCTCTTCTCTTCCTCTCTCTTTCTCCTCCCTCCTCCTCCTTTCTTTTCCACCTCTCTCTTCCTCCTCTCTTTTCCTCCTTTCTCTTCCTCCTCTCTACCCCGCCTCTCTCTTCCTCCTCTCTCTTCCTCCTCTCTCTTCCTCTTCTCTTTTCCTCCTCTCCCCTCTTCTCTCTCTTCCTCCTCTCTCTTCCTCCTCTCTCTTCCTCTTCTCTCTTCCTCCTCTCTCTTTCTCCTCTCTCTTCCTCCTCTCTCTTCCTCCTCTCTCTTCCTCCTCTCTCTTCCTCCTCTCTCTTCCTCTTCTCTTTTCCTCCTCTCTCCTCTTCCTCTCTCTTCCTCCTTTCTCTTCCTCCTCTCTCTTTCTTCTCTCTCTTCCTCCTCTCTCCTCCTCCTCTCTTCCTCCTCTCTCTTCCTCCTCTCTCTTCCTACTACTCACTCTTCCTCTTCTTTTATCCTATTCTCTCCTCTTCCTCTCTCTTCCTCCTCTCTCTTCCTCCTCTCTCTTCCTCCTCTCTCTTCCTCCTCTCTCTTCCTCTTCTCTTTTCCTATTCTCTCCTCTTCCTCTCTCTTCCTCCTCTCTCTTCCTCCTCTCTCTTCCTCTTCTCTCTTCCTCCTCTCTCCTCTTCCTCTCTCTTCCTCCTCTCTCTTCCTCCTCTCTCTTCCTCCTCTCTCTTCCTCTATTCCTCCTCTCTCTTCCTCCTCTCCCCTTTTCCTCTATCTTCCTTCTCTCTCCTCTTCCTCTGTCTTCCAACTCTCTCTTACTCCTCTCTCTTCCTCCTCTCTCTTCCTCCTCTCTCTTTCTCCTCTCTCTTCCTCCTCTCTCTTCCTCCTCTCTTCTCTTCCTCTCTCTTTCTCCTCACTCCTCCTTTCTCTTCCACCTCTCTCTTACTCCTCTCTCTTCCTCCTCTCTCTTCCTCCTCTCTTCCTCCTCTCTCTTCCTCCTCTCTGTTCCTCCTCTCTCTTCCTCCTCTCTCTTCCTCCTCTCTCTTCCTTTTCTCTTTTCCTCCTCTCTCCTCTTCCTCTCCCTTCCACATCTCTCTTCCCCCTCTCTCTTCCTCTTCACTTTTCCTACTCTCTCCTTTTCCTCTCTTCCTCCTCTCGCTTCCTCCTCTCTCTTCCTCCTCTCTCTTTTTCCTCTCTCTTCCTCCACTCTCTTCCTCCTCTGTCTTCCTTCTCTCTCCTCTTCCTCTGTCTTCCTCCTCTATTTTCCTCCTCTCTCTTCCTCCTCACTTTTCCTCCTCTCTCCTTTTCCTCTCTTCCTCCTCTCTTCCTCCTCTCTCTTCCTTCTCTCTCTTTCTCCTCTGTCTTCCTCCACTCTCTACCTCCTCTGTGTTCCTTCCCTCTCCTCTTCCTCTGTCTTCCACCTCTCTCTTCCTCCTCTCTCTTCCTCCTCTCTCTTCCTCCTCTCTCTTCCTCCTCTCTACCCCTCCTCTCTCTTCCTCCTCTCTCTTCCTCCTCTCTCTTCCTTTTCTCTTTTCCTCCTCTCTCCTCTTCCTCTCCCTTCCACATCTCTCTTCCACCTCTCTCTTCCTCTTCACTTTTCCTACTCTCTCCTTTTCCTCTCTTCCTCCTCTCGCTTCCTCCTCTCTCTTCCTCATTTCTCTTCCTCCTCTCTCTTCCTTCTCTCTTTTCCTCCTCTCTCTTCCTCCTCTCCCCTTTTCCTCTCTCTTCCTTCTCTCTCCTCTTCCGCTGTCTTCCACCTCTCTCTTCCTCCTCTCTCTTCCTCCTCTCTCTTCCTCCTCTCTCTTTATCCTCTCTCTTCCTCCTCTCTCTTCCTCCTGTCTTCTCTTCCTCTCTCTTTCTCCTCCCTCTTCCTACTTTCTCTTCCACCTCTCTCTTCCTCCTCTCTCTTCCTCCTCTCTCTTTCTCCTCTCTCTTCCTCCTCTCTCTTCCTCCTCTCTTCTCTTCCTCTCTCTTTCTCCTCACTCCTCCTTTCTCTTCCACCTCTCTCTTACTCCTCTCTCTTCCTCCTCTCTCTTCCTCCTCTCTTCCTCCTCTCTCTTCCTCCTCTCTGTTCCTCCTCTCTCTTCCTCCTCTCTCTTCCTCATCTCTCTTCCTTTTCTCTTTTCCTCCTCTCTCCTCTTCCTCTCCCTTCCACATCTCTCTTCCCCCTCTCTCTTCCTCTTCACTTTTCCTACTCTCTCCTTTTCCTCTCTTCCTCCTCTCGCTTCCTCCTCTCTCTTCCTCCTCTCTCTTTTTCCTCTCTCTTCCTCCACTCTCTTCCTCCTCTGTCTTCCTTCTCTCTCCTCTTCCTCTGTCTTCCTCCTCTATTTTCCTCCTCTCTCTTCCTCCTCACTTTTCCTCCTCTCTCCTTTTCCTCTCTTCCTCCTCTCTTCCTCCTCTCTCTTCCTTCTCTCTCTTTCTCCTCTGTCTTCCTCCACTCTCTACCTCCTCTGTGTTCCTTCCCTCTCCTCTTCCTCTGTCTTCCACCTCTCTCTTCCTCCTCTCTCTTCCTCCTCTCTCTTCCTCCTCTCTCTTCCTCCTCTCTACCCCTCCTCTCTCTTCCTCCTCTCTCTTCCTCCTCTCTCTTCCTTTTCTCTTTTCCTCCTCTCTCCTCTTCCTCTCCCTTCCACATCTCTCTTCCACCTCTCTCTTCCTCTTCACTTTTCCTACTCTCTCCTTTTCCTCTCTTCCTCCTCTCGCTTCCTCCTCTCTCTTCCTCATTTCTCTTCCTCCTCTCTCTTCCTTCTCTCTTTTCCTCCTCTCTCTTCCTCCTCTCCCCTTTTCCTCTCTCTTCCTTCTCTCTCCTCTTCCGCTGTCTTCCACCTCTCTCTTCCTCCTCTCTCTTCCTCCTCTCTCTTCCTCCTCTCTCTTTATCCTCTCTCTTCCTCCTCTCTCTTCCTCCTGTCTTCTCTTCCTCTCTCTTTCTCCTCCCTCTTCCTACTTTCTCTTCCACCTCTCTCTTCTTCCTCTCTCTTCCTCCTCTCTCTTTCTCCTCTCTCTTCCTCCTCTCTCTTCCTCCTCTCTTCTCTTCCTCTCTCTTTCTCCTCACTCCTCCTTTCTCTTCCACCTCTCTCTTACTCCTCTCTCTTCCTCCTCTCTCTTCCTCCTCTCTTCCTCCTCTCTCTTCCTCCTCTCTGTTCCTCCTCTCTCTTCCTCCTCTCTCTTCCTCCTCTCTCTTCCTTTTCTCTTTTCCTCCTCTCTCCTCTTCCTCTCCCTTCCACATCTCTCTTCCCCCTCTCTCTTCCTCTTCACTTTTCCTAATCTCTCCTTTTCCTCTCTTCCTCCTCTCGCTTCCTCCTCTCTCTTCCTCCTCTCTCTTTTTCCTCTCTCTTCCTCCACTCTCTTCCTCCTCTGTCTTCCTTCTCTCTCCTCTTCCTCTGTCTTCCTCCTCTATTTTCCTCCTCCCTCTTTTTCCTCCTCACTTTTCCTCCTCTCTCCTTTTCCTCTCTTCCTCCTCTCTTCCTCCTCTCTCTTCCTTCTCTCTCTTTCTCCTCTGTCTTCCTCCACTCTCTACCTCCTCTGTGTTCCTTCCCTCTCCTCTTCCTCTGTCTTCCACCTCTCTCTTCCTCCTCTCTCTTCCTCCTCTCTCTTCCTCCTCTCTCTTCCTCCTCTCTACCCCTCCTCTCTCTTCCTCCTCTCTCTTCCTCCTCTCTCTTCCTTTTCTCTTTTCCTCCTCTCTCCTCTTCCTCTCCCTTCCACATCTCTCTTCCACCTCTCTCTTCCTCTTCACTTTTCCTACTCTCTCCTTTTCCTCTCTTCCTCCTCTCGCTTCCTCCTCTCTCTTCCTCATTTCTCTTCCTCCTCTCTCTTCCTTCTCTCTTTTCCTCCTCTCTCTTCCTCCTCTCCCCTTTTCCTCTCTCTTCCTTCTCTCTCCTCTTCCGCTGTCTTCCACCTCTCTCTTCCTCCTCTCTCTTCCTCCTCTCTCTTCCTCCTCTCTCTTTATCCTCTCTCTTCCTCCTCTCTCTTCCTCCTGTCTTCTCTTCCTCTCTTTCTCCTCCCTCTTCCTCCTTTCTCTTCCACCTCTCTCTTCCTCCTCTCTCTTCCTCCTCTCTCTTCCTCCTCTCTCTTCCTCCTCTCTCTTCTCCTTCTCTCTCTTCCTCCTCTCTCTTCCTTCTCTCTCTTCCTCCTCTCTCTTTCTCCTCTCTTTTCTCCTCTCTCTTCCTCCTCTCCCCTTTTCCACTCTCTTCCTTCTCTCTCCTCTTCCTCCGTCTTCCACCTCTCTCTCCTCCTCTCTCTTCCTCTTTTCTTTTCCTCCTCACTCCTCTTCCTCTCTCTTCCTCCTCTCTCTTCCTCCTCTCTTTCTCCTCCCTCTTTCTCCTTTCTCTTCCACCTCTCTCTTCCTCCACTCTCTTCCTCCTCTCCCTTCCTCCTCTCTCTTCCTCCTCTCGCTTCCTCCTCTCTACCCCTCCTCTCTCTTCCTCCTCGCTCTTCCTCCTCTCTCTTCCTCTTCTCTTTTCTCCTCTCTCCTCTTCCTCTCTCTTCCTCCTCTTTATTCCTCCTCTCGCTTCCTCCTCTCTACCCCTCCTCTCTCTTCCTCCTCTCTCTTCCCCCTCTCTCTTCCCCTTCTCTTTTCCTCCTCTCTCTTCCTACCAACTTTTCCTCCTCTCTCCTTTTCCTCTCTTCCTCCTCTCTCTTCCTCCTCTCTCTTCCTCCTCTCTCTTCCTCCTCTGTCTTCCTCCTCTCTCTTTTTCCTCTCTCTTCCTCCACTCTCTTCCTCCTCTGTCTTCTTTCTCTCTCCTCTTTCCCTGTCTTCCACCTCTCTCTTCCTCCACTCTCTTCCTCCTCTCTCTTCCTCTTCTCTCTTCCTCATCTCTCTTCCCCCTCTCTCTTCCTCCTCTCTTTTCCTCCTCTCTCTTCCTCCTCTCCCGTTTACCTCTATCTTCCTTCTCTCTCCTCTTCCTCTGTCTTCCTCCTCTCTCTTCCTCCTCTCTCTTCATCTTCTCTTTTCCTCCTCTCTCCTCTTCCTCTATCTTCCTCCTTTCTCTTCCTCCTCTCTCTTTCTCCTCTCTCTTCCTGCTCTCTCTTCCTCCTCTCTCTTCCTGCTCTCTCTTCCTCCTCACATTTCCTCCTCTCTCCTTTTCCTCTCTTCCTCCTCTGTCTTCTTTCTCTCTCCTCTTCCTCTGTCTTCCAGCTCTCTCTTCCTCCTCTCTCTTCCTCCTCTCTCTTCCTCCTCTCTCTTCCTCCTCTCTCTTCCTCCTCTCTCTTCCTCCTCTCTATTCCTCCTCTCTCTTACTCCTCTCCCCTTTTCCTCTTTCTTCCTTCTCTCTCCTCTTCCTCTGTCTTCCACCTCTCTCTTCCACCTCTCTCTTCCTCATCTCTCTTCCTCCTCTCTCTTCCTCCTCTCTACCCCGCCTCTCTCTTCCTCCTCTCTCTTCCTCCTCTCTCTTCCTCTTCTCTTTTCCTCCTCTCCCCTCTTCACTCTCTTCCTCCTCTCTCTTCCTCCTCTCTCTTCCTCCTCTCTCTTCCTACTCTCGCTTTCTCCTCTCTACCCCACCTCTCTCTTCCTCCTCTCTCTTCCTCCTCTCTCTTCCTCTTCTCTCTTCCTCCTCTCTCTTTCTCCTCTCTCTTCCTCCTCTCTCTTCCTACTGTCTCTTCCTCCACTCTCTTCCTCCTCTCTCTTCCTCCTCTCTCTTCCTCTTCTCTTTTCCTCCTCTCTCCTCTTCCTCTCTCTTCCTCCTTTCTCTTCCTCCTCTCTCTTTCTCCTCTCTCTTCGTCCTCTCTCCTCCTCCTCTCTTCCTCCTCTCTCTTCCTCCTCTCTCTTCCTACTCACTCTTCCTCTTCTTTTTTCCTATACTCTCCTCTTCCTCTCTCTTCCTCCTCTCTCTTCCTCCTCTCTCTTCCTCCTCTCTCTTCCTCCTCTCTCTTCCTTCTCTCTCTTCCTCTTCTCTTTTCCTATTCTCTCCTCTTCCTCTCTCTTCCTCCTCTCTCTTCCTCTTCTCTTTCCTCCTCTCTCCTCTTCCTCTCTCTTCCTCCTCTCTCTTCCTCCTCTCGCTTCCTCCTCTCTACCCCTCCTCTCTCTTCCCCCTCTCTCTTCCTCATCTCTTCCCCTTCTCTTTTCCTCCTCTCTCTTCCTCCTCACTTTTCCTCCTCTCGCCTTTTCCTCTCTTCCTCCTCTCTCTTTCTCCTCTCTCTTCCTTCTCTCTCTTCCTCCTCTCTCTTCCTCCTCTCTCTTTCTCCACTCTCTTCCTCCTCTGCCTTCATTCTCTCTCCACTTCCTCTCTCTTCCTCCTCTCTCTTCCTCCTCTCTCTTCCTCCTCTCTCTTCCTCCTCTCTCTTCCTCTATTCCTCCTCTCTCTTCCTCCTCTCCCCTTTTCCTCTATCTTCCTTCTCTCTCCTCTTCCTCTGTCTTCCACCTCTCTCTTCCTCCTCTCTCTTCCTCCTCTCTCTTCCTCCTCTCTCTTTCTCCTCTCTCTTCCTCCTCTCTCTTCCTCCTCTCTTCTCTTCCTCTCTCTTTCTCCTCACTCCTCCTCCTTTCTCTTCCACCTCTCTCTTCCTCCTCTCTCTTCCTCCTCTCTCTTCCTCCTCTCTACCCCGCCTCTCTCTTCCTCCTCTGTCTTCCTCCTCTCTCTTCCTATTCTCTTTTCCTCCTCTCCCCTCTTCTCTCTCTTCCTCCTCTCTCTTCCTCCTCTCTCTTCCTCCTCTCTCTTCCTACTCTCGCTTCCTCCTCTCTACCCCTCCTCTCTCTTCCTCCTCTCTCTTCCTCTTCTCTTTTCCTCATCTCTCTTCCTCCTCTCTCTTCCTCCTCTCTAATCCTCCTCTCTCTTCCACCTCTCTCTTCCAACTCTCTCTTCCTCCTCTCTCTTCCTCCTCTCTCTTCCTCCTCTCTCTTCCTCCTCTCTCTTCCTCTTCTCTTTTCCTCCTCTCTCCTCTTCCTCTCTCTTCCTCCTTTCTCTTCCTCCTCTCTCTTCCTCCTCTCTCTTCCTACTCTCTCTTCCTCTTCTTTTTTCCTATTCTCTCCTCTTCCTCTCTCTTCCTCCTCTCTCTTCCTCCTCTCTCTTCCTCCTCTCTCTTCCTCCTCTCTCTTCCTCTACTCTTTTCCTATTCTCTCCTCTTCCTCTCTCTTCCTCCTCTCACTTCCTCCTCTGTCTTCCACCTCTCTCTTCCTCCTCTCTCTTCCTCTTCTCTTTTCCTCCTCTCTCTTCCTCCTCACTTTTCCTCCTCTCGCCTTTTCCTCTCTTCCTCCTCTCTCTTCCTCCTCTCTCTTCCTCCTCTCTCTTCCTCCACTCTCTTCCTACTCTGTCTTCTTTCTCTCTCCTCTTCCTCTGTCTTCCACCTCTCTCTTCCTCCTCTCTCTTCCTCCACTCTCTTCCTCCTCCGTCTTCTTTCTCTCTCCTCTTCCTCTGTCTTCCAGCACTCTCTTCCTCCTCTCTCTTCCTCCTCTCTCTTCCTCCTCTCTCTTCCTCCTCTCTCTTCCTCCTCTCTCTTCCTCCTCTCTATTCCTCCTCTCTCTTCCTCCTCTCCCCTTTTCCTCTATCTTCCTTCTATCTCCTCTTCCTCTGTCTTCCACCTCTCTCTTCCACCTCTCTCTTCCTCCTCTCTCTTCCTCCTCCCTCCTCCTCCTTTCTTTTCCACCTCTCTCTTCCTCCTCTCTTTTCCTCCTTTCTCTTCCTCCTCTCTACCCCGCCTCTCTCTTCCTCCTCTCTTCCTCCTCTCTCTTCCTCTTCTCTTTTCCTCCTCTCCTCTCTTCTCTCTCTTCCTCCTCTCTCTTCCTCCTCTCTCTTCCTCTTCTCTCTTCCTCCTCTCTCTTTCTCCTCTCTCTTCCTCCTCTCTCTTCCTCCTCTCTCTTCCTCCTCTCTCTTCCTCCTCTCTCTTCCTCCTCTCTCTTCCTCTTCTCTTTTCCTCCTCTCTCCTCTTCCTCTCTCTTCCTCCTTTCTCTTCCTCCTCTCTCTTTCTCCTCTCTCTTCCTCCTCTCTCCTCCTCCTCTCTTCCTCCTCTCTCTTCCTCCTCTCTCTTCCTACTCACTCTTCCTCTTCTTTTATCCTATTCTCTCCTCTTCCTCTCTCTTCCTCCTCTCTCTTCCTCCTCTCTCTTCCTCCTCTCTCTTTCTCCTCTCTCTTCCTCTTCTCTTTTCCTATTCTCTCCTCTTCCTCTCTCTTCCTCCTCTCTCTTCCTCCTCTCTCTTCCTCTTCTCTCTTCCTCCTCTCTCCTCTTCCTCTCTCTTCCTCCTCTCTCTTCCTCCTCTCGCTTCCTCCTCTCTACCCCTCCTCTCTCTTCCCCCTCTCTCTTCCTCATCTCTTCCCCTTCTCTTTTCCTCCTCTCTCTTCCTCCTCACTTTTCCTCCTCTCGCCTTTTCCTCTCTTCCTCCTCTCTCTTCCTTCTCTCTCTTCCTCCTCTGTCTTCCTCCACTCTCTTCCTCCTCTGTCTTCTTTCTCTCTCCTCTTCCTCTGTCTTCCACCTCTCTCTTCCTCCTCTCTCTTCCTCCTCTCTCTTCCTCCTCTCTCTTCCTCCTCTCTCTTCCTCCTCTCTCTTCCTCTATTCCTCCTCTCTCTTCCTCCTCTCCCCTTTTCCTCTATCTTCCTTCTCTCTCCTCTTCCTCTGTCTTCCACCTCTCTCTTCCTCCTCTCTCTTCCTCCTCTCTCTTCCTCCTCTCTCTTTCTCCTCTCTCTTCCTCCTCTCTCTTCCTCCTCTCTTCTCTTCCTCTCTCTTTCTCCTCACTCCTCCTTTCTCTTCCACCTCTCTCTTACTCCTCTCTCTTCCTCCTCTCTCTTCCTCCTCTCTTCCTCCTCTCTCTTCCTCCTCTCTGTTCCTCCTCTCTCTTCCTCCTCTCTCTTCCTCCTCTCTCTTCCTTTTCTCTTTTCCTCCTCTCTCCTCTTCCTCTCCCTTCCACATCTCTCTTCCCCCTCTCTCTTCCTCTTCACTTTTCCTACTCTCTCCTTTTCCTCTCTTCCTCCTCTCGCTTCCTCCTCTCTCTTCCTCCTCTCTCTTTTTTCTCTCTCTTCCTCCACTCTCTTCCTCCTCTGTCTTCATTCTCTCTCCTCTTCCTCTGTCTTCCTCCTCTATTTTCCTCCTCTCTCTTCCTCCTCACTTTTCCTCCTCTCTCCTTTTCCTCTCTTCCTCCTCTCTTCCTCCTCTCTCTTCCTTCTCTCTCTTTCTCCTCTGTCTTCCTCCACTCTCTACCTCCTCTGTGTTCCTTCCCTCTCCTCTTCCTCTGTCTTCCACCTCTCTCTTCCTCCTCTCTCTTCCTCCTCTCTCTTCCTCCTCTCTCTTCCTCCTCTCTACCCCTCCTCTCTCTTCCTCCTCTCTCTTCCTCCTCTCTCTTCCTTTTCTCTTTTCCTCCTCTCTCCTCTTCCTCTCCCTTCCACATCTCTCTTCCACCTCTCTCTTCCTCTTCACTTTTCCTACTCTCTCCTTTTCCTCTCTTCCTCCTCTCGCTTCCTCCTCTCTCTTCCTCATTTCTCTTCCTCCTCTCTCTTCCTTCTCTCTTTTCCTCCTCTCTCTTCCTCCTCTCCCCTTTTCCTCTCTCTTCCTTCTCTCTCCTCTTCCGCTGTCTTCCACCTCTCTCTTCCTCCTCTCTCTTCCTCCTCTCTCTTCCTCCTCTCTCTTCCTCCTCTCTCTTCCTCCTCTCTCTTCCTCCTCTCTCTTCCTCCTCTCTCTTCCTTCTCTCTCTTCCTCCTCTCTCTTCCTTCTCTCTCTTCCTCCTCTCTCTTCCTCCTCTCTTTTCCTCCTCTCTCTTCCTCCTCTCCCCTTTTCCTCTCCTTCCTTCTCTCTCCTCTTCCTCTGTCTTCCACCTGTCTCTCCTCCTCTCTCTTCCTCTTCTCTTTTCCTCCTCACTCCTCTTCCTCTCTCTTCCTCCTCTCTCTTCCTCCTCTCTTTCTCCTCCCTCTTTCTCCTTTCTCTTCCACCTCTCTCTTCCTCCACTCTCTTCCTCCTCTCCCTTCCTCCTCTCTCTTCCTCCTCTCGCTTCCTCCTCTCTACCCCTCCTCTCTCTTCCTCCTCGCTCTTCCTCCTCTCTCTTCCTCTTCTCTTTTCCTCCTCTCTCCTCTTCCTCTCTCTTCCTCCTCTTTATTCCTCTCCTCTTTATTCCTCCTCTCGCTTCCTCCTCTCTACCCCTCCTCTCTCTTCCTCCTCTCTCTTCCCCTTCTCTTTTCCTCCTCTCTCTTCCTACCAACATTTCCTCCTCTCTCCTTTTCCTCTCTTCCTCCTCTCTCTTCCTCCTCTCTCTTCCTCCTCTCTCTTCCTCCTCTCTCTTCCTCCTCTCTCTTTTTCCTCTCTCTTCCTCCACTCTTTTCCTCCTCTGTCTTCTTTCTCTCTCCTCTTTCCCTGTCTTCCACCTCTCTCTTCCTCCACTCTCTTCCTCATCTCTCTTCCCCCTCTCTCTTCCTCCTCTCTTTTCCTCCTCTCTCTTCCTCCTCTCCCGTTTACCTCTATCTTCCTTCTCTCTCCTCTTCCTCTGTCTTCCTCCTCTCTCTTCCTCCTCTCTCTTCATCTTCTCTTTTCCTACTCTCTCCTCTTCCTCTATCTTCCTCCTTTCTCTTCCTCCTCTCACTTTCTCCTCTCTCTTCCTGCTCTCTCTTCCTCCTCTCTCTTCCTGCTCTCTCTTCCTCCTCACATTTCCTCCTCTCTCCTTTTCCTCTCTTCCTCCTCTCTCTTCATCCTCTCTCTTCCTCCTCTCTCTTCGTCTTCTCTTTTCCTCCTCTCTCCTCTTCATCTCTCTTCCTCCTTTCTCTTCCTCCTCTCTCTTTCCCCTCTCTCTTCCTCCTCTCTCTTCCTCCTCTCTCTTCCTCCTCTCTTCCTCCTCTCTCTTCCTCCTCTCGCTTCCTCCTCTCTACCCCTCCTCTCTCTTCCCACTCTCTCTTCCTCCTCTCTCTTCCCCTTCTCTTTTCCTCCTCTCTCTTGCTCCTCACTTTTCCTCTTCTCTCCTTTTCCTCTCTTCCTCCTCTCTCTACCTCCTCTCCCTTTTTCCTCTCTCTTCCTCAATCTCTTCCTCCTCTCTCTTCCTTCTCTCTCCTCTTCCTCTGTCTTCCACCTCTCTCTTCCTCCTCTCTCTCCCTCTTCTCTTTTCCTCCTCTCTCCTCTTCCTCTCTCTTCCTCCTCTCTCTTCCTCCTCTCTCTTTCTCCTCTCTCTTCATCCTCTCTCTTCCTCCTCTCTTCTCTTCCTCTCTCTTTCTCCTCCCTCTTCCTCCTTTCTCTTCCACCTCTCTCTTCCTCCTCTCTTTTCCTCCTCTCTCTTCCTCCTCTCTCTTCCTCCTCTCGCTTCCTCCTCTCTAACTCTCCTCTCTCTTCCTCCTCTCTCTTCCTCCTCTCTCTTCCTCTCTTCTTCTCTCTTTCTCCTCTCTCTTCCTCCTCTCTCTTCCTCCTCTCGCTTCCTCCTCTCTAACTCTCCTCTCTCTTCCTCCTCTCTCTTCCTCCTCTCTCTTCCTCTTCTCTTTTCCTCCTATCTCCTCTTCCTCTCTCTTCCTCCTCTCTCTTCTTCTCTCTTTCTCCTCTCTCTTCCTCCTCTCTCTTCCTCCTCTCTTCTCTTCCTCTCTCTTTCTCCTCTCCCTATTCCTCCTTTCTCTTCCACCTCTCTCTTCCTCCTCTCTCTTCCTCCTCTCTCTTCCTCCTCTCTCTTCCTCCTCTCTCTCCCTCCTCTCTCTTCCTCTTCTCTTTTCCTCCTCTCTCCTCTTCCTCTCTCTTCCTCCTCTCTCTTCCTCCTCTCTCTTCCTCCTCTCTCTTTCTCCTCTCTCTTTCTCCTCTCTCTTCCTCCTCTGTTCTCTTCCTCTCTCTTTCTCCTCCCTCTTCCTCCTCTCTCTTCCTCCTCTCTCTTCCTCCTATCTCTTCCTCCTCTCTATCCCTCCTCTCTCTTCCTCCTTTCTCTTCCTCCTCTCTCTTCCTCTTCTCTTTTCCTCCTCTCTCCTCTTCCTCTCCCTTTCTCTTCTATCTTCCTCCTCTCTCTTCTCCTCTCTCTTCCTCCTCTCTCTTCCTCCTCTTTTTCCTCTCTCTTCCTCCACTCTCTTCCTCCTCTGTCTTCCTCCTCTCTCCTCTTCCTCTGATTTCCACCTCTCTTTCCTCCTCTCTCTTCCTCCTCTCTCTTCCTCCTCTCTCTTCCTCCTCTCTCTTCCGCCTCTCTCTTCCTCCTCTCTCTTCCTCGTCTCCCCTTTTCCTCTCTCTTCCTTCTCTCTCATTTTCCTTTCTCTTCCTCCTCTCTCTTCCTCCTCTGTCTTCCTCCTCCATTTTCCTCCTCTCTCTTCCTCCTCACTTTTCCTCCTCTCTCCTTTTCCTCTCTTCCTTCTCTCTCTTCCTCCTCTCTCTTCCTCCTCTCTCTTCCTCCTCTCTCTTCCTCCTCTCTCTTTCTCCTCTCTCTTCCTCCACTCTCTACCTCCTCTCTCTTCCTCCCCTCTCCTCTTCCTCTGTCTTCCACCTCTCTCTTCCTCCTCTCTCTTCCTCCTCTCTCTTCCTCATCTCTCTTCCTCCTCTCTCTTCCTTCCCGCTTTTCCTCCTCTCTCTTCCTCCTCTCCCCTTTTCCTCTCTCTTCCTTCTCTCTCCTCTTCCTCTGTCTTCCACCTCCCTCTTCCTCCTCTCTCTTCCTCCTCTCTCTTCCTCCTCTCTTCTCTTCTTCTCTCTTTCTCCTCCCTATTCCTCCTTTCTCTTCCACCTCTCTCTTCCTCCTCTCTCTTCCTCCTCTCTCTTCCTCCTCTCTCTTCCTCCTCTCTCTCCCTCCTCTCTCTTCCTCTTCCCTTTTCCTCCTCTCTCCTCTTCCTCTCTCTTCCTCCTCACTCTTCCTCCTCTCTCTTCCTCCTCTCTCTTCCTCCTCTTTTTCCTCTCTCTTCCTCCACTCTCTTCCTCCTCTGTCTTCCTCCTCTCTCCTCTTCCTCTGATTTCCACCTCTCTTTCCTCCTCTCTCTTCCGCCTCTCTTTTCCTCCTCTCTCTTCCTCGTCTCCCCTTTTCCTCTCTCTTCCTTCTCTCTCATTTTCCTTTCTCTTCCTCCTCTCTCTTCCTCCTCTGTCTTCCTCCACTCTCTTTCTCCTCCCTCTTCCTCCTCTCTCTTCTTCCTCTCTCATCCTCCTCTCTCTTCCTCCTCTCTCCTCTTCCTCTCTCTTCCTCCTCTCTCTTCCTCCTCTCTCTTTCTCCTCTCTCTTCATCCTCTCTCTTTCTCCTCTCTCTTCCTCCTCTCTCTTCCTCCTCTCTTCTCTTTCTTTCTCTTTCTCCTCCCTCTTCCTCCTTTCTCTTCCACCTCCTCTTCCTCCTCTCTCTTCCTTCTCTCTCTTCCTCCTCTATCTTCCTCCTCTATCTTCCTCCTCTCTACCCCTCCTCTCTCTTCCTCCTCTCTCTTCCTCCTCTCTCTTCCTTTTCTCTTTTCCTCCTCTCTCCAATTCCTCTCCCTTCCACATCTCTCTTCCTGCTCTCTCTGTTCCTCCTCACTTTTCCTCCTCTCTCCTTTTCCTCTTCCTCCTCTCTCTTCCTCCTCTCTCTTCCGCCTCTCTGTTTTTCCTCTCTCTTCCTCCACTCTCTTCCTCCTCTGTCTTCCTTCTCTCTCCTCTTCCTCTGTCTTCCTCCTCTCTTTTCCTCCTCTCTCTTCCTCCTCACTTTTCCTCCTCTCTCCTTTTCCTCTCTTCCTTCTCTCTCCTCTTCCTCTGTCTTCCACCTCTCTCTTCCTCCTCCCTCTTCCTCCTCTCTCTTCCTCCTCTCTCTTCCTCATCTCTCTTCCTCCTCTCTCTTCCTCCTCTCTTTTCCTCCTCTCTCTTCCTCCTCTCCCCTTTTCCTCTCTCTTCCTTCTCTCTCCTCTTCCTCTGTCTTCCTCCTCTCTCTTCCTCCTCTCTCTTCCTCTTCTCTTTTCCTATTCTCTCCTCTTCCTCTCTCTTCCTCCTCTCTCTTCCTCCTCTATCTTCCTCCTCTCTCTTCCTCCACTCTCTTCCTCTTCTCTTTTCCTCGTCTCTCCTCTTCCTCTCTCTTCTTCTCCTCGTCTCTCCTCTTCCTCTCTCTTCTTCCTTTCTCTTCCTCCTCTCTCTTTCTCCTCTCTCTTCCTCCTCTCTCTTCCTCCTCTCTTCCTCCTCTCTCTTCCTACTCTCTCTTCCTCCTCTCTCTTCCTCCTCTCTACCCCTCCTCTCTCTTCCTCCTCTCTCTTCCTCCTCTCTCTTCCTTTTCTCTTTTCCTCCTCTCTCCTCTTCCTCTCCCTTCCACATCTCTCTTCCCCCGCTCTCTTCCTCTTCACTTTTCCTACTCTCTCCTTTTCCTCTCTTCCTCCTCTCTCTTCCACCTCTCTCTTCCTCCTCTCTCTTCCTCCTCTCGCTTCCTCTTCTCTCTTCCTCCTCTCTCTTTCTCCTCTCTCTTCCTCCACTCTCTACCTCCTCTGTCTTCCTTCCCTCTCCTCTTCCTCTGTCTTCCACCTCTCTCTTCCTCCTCTCTCTTCCTCCTCTCTCTTCCTCATCTCTCTTCCTCCTCTCTCTTCCTTCCCTCTTTTCCTCCTCTCTCTTCCTCCTCTCCCCTTTTCCTCTCTCTTCCTTCTCTCTCCTCTTCCTCTGTCTTCCACCTCCCTCTTCCTCCTCTCTCTTCCTCTTCTCTTTTCCTCCTCTCTCCTCTTCCTCTCTCCTCCTCCTCTCTCTTCCTCCTCTCTCTTCCTCCTCTCTCTTCCTCCTCTCGCTTCCTCCTCTCTACCCCTCCTCTCTCTTCCTCCTCTCTCTTCCTCCTCTCTCTTCCTCTTCTCTTTCCTCCTCTCTCCTCTTCCTCTCTCTTCCTCCTCTCTCTTCCTCCTCTCGCTTCCTCCTCTCTACCCCTCCTCTCTCTTCCCCCTCTCTCTTCCTCCTCTCTCTTCCCATTCTCTTTTCCTTCTCTCCCTTCCTCCTCACTTTTCCTCCTCTCGCCTTTTCCTCTCTTCCTCCTCTCTCTTCCTCCTCTCTCTTCCTCTACTCTCTTCCTCCTCTGTCTTCTTTCTCTCTCCTCTTCCTCTGTCTTCCACCTCTCTCTTCCTCCTCTATCTTCCTCCTCTCTCTTCCTCCTCTCTCTTCCTCCACTCTCTTCCTCCTCTATCTTCCTTCTCTCTCCTCTTCCTCTGTCTTCCACCTCTCTCTTCCTCCTCTCTCTTCCTCTTCTCTTTTCCTCCTCTCTCCTCTACCTCTCTCTTCCTCCTCTCTTTCTCCTCTCTCTTCCTAATCTCTCTTCCTCCTTTCTCTTCCACCTCTCTCTTCCTCCACTCTCTTCCTCCTCTCTCTTCCTCCTTTCTCTTCCTCCTCTCGCTTCCTCCTCTCTACCCCTCCTCTCTCTTCCTGCTCTCTCTTCCTCCTCTCTCTTCCTCTTCTCTTTTCCTCATCTCTCCTCTTCCTCTCTCTTCCTCCTCTCTCTTCCTCCTCTCGCTTCCTCCTCTCTACCCCACCTCTCTCTTCCCCCTCTCTCTTCCTCCTCTCTCTTCCCCTTCTCTTTTCCTCCTCTCTCTTCCTCCCAACTTTTCCTCCTCTCTTTTTCCTCTCTTCCTCCTCTCTCTTCCTCCTCTCTCTTCCTGCTCTCTCTTCCTCCTCTCTCTTTTTCCTCTCTCTTCCTCCACTCTCTTCCTCCTCTGTCTTCTTTCACCTCTTCTTCCTCTGTCTCCCACCACTCTCTTCCTCCACTCTCTTCCTCCTCTCTCTTCCTCTTCTCTCTTCCTCCTCTCTTTTCCTCCTCTCTCTTCCTCCTCTCCCCTTTTCCTCTATCTTCCTTCTCTCTCCTCTTCCTCTGTCTTCTTCCTCCCTCTTCCTCCTCTCTCTTCCTCTTCTCTTTTCCTCCTCTCTCCTCTTCCTCTCTCTTCCTCCTCTCTCTTCCTCCTCTCTCTTCCTCCTCTCTCTTCCTCTTCTCTTTTCCTCCTCTCTCCTCTTCCTCTCTCTTCCTCCTCTCTCTTTCTCCTCTCTCTTCATCCTCTCTTCTCTTCCTCTCTCTTTCTCCTCCCTCTTCCTCCTTTCTCTTCCACCTCTCTCTTCCTCCTCTCTTTTCCTCCTCTCTCTTCCTCCTCTCTCTTTCTCCTCTCTCTTCATCCTCTCTCTTTCTCCTCTCTCTTCCTCCTCTCTTTTCCTCCTCTCTTCTCTTTCTCTCTCTTTCTCCTCCTCTTCCTCCTTTCTCTTCCACCTCCTCTTCCTCGTCTCTCTTCCTTCTCTCTCTTCCTCCTCTATCTTCCTCCTCTATCTTCCTCCTCTCTACCCCTCCTCTCTCTTCCTCCTCTCTCTTCCTCCTCTCTCTTCCTCATCTCTCCTCCTCCTCTCTCTTCCTTCCCTCTTTTCCTCCTCTCTCTTCCTCCTCTCCCCTTTTCCTCTCTCTTCCTTCTCTCTCCTCTTCCTCTGTCTTCCACCTCCCTCTTCCTCCTCTCTCTTCCTCTTCTCTTTTCCTCCTCTCTCCTCTTCCTCTCTCTTCCTCCTCTCTCTTCCTCCTCTCTCTTCCTCCTCTCTCTTCCTCCTCTCGCTTCCTTCTCTCTACCCCTCCTCTCTCTTCCTCCTCTCTCTTCCTCCTCTCTCTTCCTCTTCTCTTTACCTCCTCTCTCCTCTTCCTCTCTCTTCCTCCTCTCTCTTCCTCCTCTCGCTTCCTCCTCTCTACCCCTCCTCTCTCTTCCCCCTCTCTCTTCCTCCTCTCTCTTCCCATTCTCTTTTCCTTCTCTCTCTTCCTCCTCACTTTTCCTCCTCTCGCCTTTTCCTCTCTTCCTCCTCTCTCTTCCTCCTCTCTCTTCCTCCTCTCTCTTCCTCAACTCTCTTCCTCCTCTGTCTTCTTTCTCTCTCCTCTTCCTCTGTCTTCCACCTCTCTCTTCCTCCTCTCTCTTCCTCCTCTCTCTTCCTCCTCTCTCTTCCTCCACTCTCTTCCTCCTCTATCTTCCTTCTCTCTCCTCTTCCTCTGTCTTCCACCTCTCTCTTCCTCCTCTCTCTTCCTCCTCTCTGTTCCTCCTCTCTTCTCTTCCTCTCTCTTTCTCCTCCCTCTTCCTCCTTTTTCTTCCACCTCTCTCTTCCTCCACTCTCTTCCTCCTCTCTCTTCCTCCTCTCTCTTCCTCCTCTCGCTTCCTCCTCTCTACCCCTCCTCTCTCTTCCTACTCTCTCTTCCTCCTCTCTCTTCCTCTTCTCTTTTCCTCCTCTCTCCTCTTCCTCTCTCTTCCTCCTCTCTCTTCCTCCTCTCGCTTCCTCCTCTCTACCCCACCTCTCTCTTCCCCCTATCTCTTCCTCCTCTCTCTTCCCCTTCTCTTTTCCTCCTCTCTCTTCCTCCCAACTTTTCCTCCTCTCTCCTTTTCCTCTCTTCCTCCTCTCTCTTCCTCCTCTCTCTTCCTCCTCTCTCTTCCTCCTCTCTCTTTTTCCTCTCTCTTCCTCCACTCTCTTCCTCCTCTGTCTTCTTTCTCTCTCTTCTTCCTCTGTCTCCCACCTCTCTCTTCCTCCACTCTCTTCCTCCTCTCTCTTTCTCCTCTCTCTTCCTGCTCTCTCTTCCTCCTCTCTCTTCCTCCTCTCTCTTCCTCCTCTCTCTTCCTCCTCTCTCTTCCTCCTCTCCCTTTTTCCTCTCTCTTCCTCCACTCTCTTCCTCCTCTCTCTTCCTTCTCCCTACTCTTCCTCTGTCTTCCACCTCTCTCTTCCTCCTCTCTCTCCCTCCTCTCTTTTCCTCCTCTCTCCTCTTCCTCTCTCTTCCTCCTCTCTCTTCCTCCTCTCTCTTTCTCCTCTCTCTTCCTCCTCTCTCTTCCTCCTCTCTTCTCTTCCACTCTCTTTCTCCTCCCTCATCCTCCTTTCTCTTCCACCTCTCTCTTACTCCTCTCTCTTCCTCCTCTCTCTTCCTCCTCTCGCTTCCTCCTCTCTACCCCTCCTCTCTCTTCCTCCTCTCTCTTCCTCCTCTCTCTTCCTCTTCTCTTTTCCTCCTCTCTCCTCTTCCTCTCTCTTCCTCCTCTCTCTTCGTCTTCTCTTTCTCCTCTCTCTTCCTCCTCTCTCTTCCTCCTCTCTTCTCTTCCTCTCTCTTTCTCCTCCCTCTTCCTCCTTTCTCTTCCACCTCTCTCTTCCTCCTCTCTCTTCCTCCTCTCTCTTCCTCCTCTCTCTTCCTCCTCTCTACCCCTCCTCTCTCTTCCTCCTCTCTCTTCCTCCTCTCTCTTCCTCTTCTCTTTTCTTCCTCTCTCCTCTTCCTCTCTCTTCCTCCTCTCTCTTCCTCCTCTCGCTTCCTCCTCTCACTTCCTCCTCTCTAACCCTCCTCTCTCTTCCTTCTCTGTCTTCCCCCTCTCTCTTCCTCCTCTCTGTTTCTCCTCTCTCTTCCACCTCTCTCTTCCTCCTCTCTCTTCCTCCTCTCTATTTCTCCTCTCTCTTCCTCCTCTCTCTTCCTCCTCTCTCTTCCTCTTCTCTTTTCTCCTCTCTCCTCTTCCGCTCTCTTCCTCCTTTCTCTTCCTCCTCTCTCTTCTACCTCTCTCTTCCTCATCTCGCTTCCTATTCTCTACCCTCCTCTCTCTTCCTCCTCTCTCTTCCTCCTCTCTCTTCCTCTTCTCTCTTCCTCCTCTCTCTTCCTCCTCTCTCTTCCTCCTCTCTCTTCCTCCTATCTACCCCTCCTCTCTCTTTCTCCTCTCTCTTCCTCCTCTCTCCTCTGCCTCTCTCTTACTCCTATCTCTTCATCCTCTCTTTTCCTCCACTCTCCTCTTCCTCTCTCTTCCTCCTCTCTCCTACTCCTCTTTCCTCTTCCTCTCTATTCCTCCTCTCTCTTCCTCCTCTCTCTTCCTCCTCTCTCATTTACCTCTCTCTTCCTCCTCTCTCCTCTTCCTCTCTCTTCCCCCTTTCTCTTCCTCCTCTCTCTTCCTCCTCTCCTTTCATCCTCCTCTTCCTCCGCTCTATTCCTCCTCTCTCTTCCTCCTCTATTTTCCTCCCCTCTACTCCTCCACACTCCTCTTCCTCTCTCTTCCACCTCTCTTTTCCTCCTCTCTCTTCCTTCTCTCTCCTCTTCCTCTCTCGTCCTCATCTCTTCTCCTCCTCTCTCTTCCTAATCTCACTTCCTCCTCTCTCTTCCTCCTCTCTCTTCCTCCTGTCTTTTCCTCCTCCTCTTCCTCCTCTCTCCTTTTTCTCTCTTTTCCTCCTCTCTCCTCTTCCTCTCTTTTCCTCCACTCTATTCCTACTCACTCCTCTTCGTCTCTCTTCCTCCTCTCTCCTCCCCCTCTCTCTTCTTCCTCTCTCTTCCTCCTCTCTCTTCCTCCTCTCTCTTCCTCCTCTCTTTTCCTCCTCCCTTTCCTCCGCTCTCTTCCTCCTCTCTCTTCCTCCTCTATTTTCCTCCCCTCTCCTCCTCCTCTCTCCTCTTCCTCTCTCTTCCACCTCTCTTTTCCTCCTCTCTCTTCCTTCTCTCTCCTCCTCCTCTCTCGTCCTCATCTCTTTTCCTCCTCTCTCTTCATCCTCTCTCCTTCTCTTCACTCCTCTGCCTCTCACTCCTATCTCTTCATCCTCTCTTTTCCTCCACTCTCCTGTTCCTCTCTCTTCCTCCTCTCTCCTACTCTCTTTCCTCTTCCTCTCTATTCCTCTTCTCTCTTCCTCCTGTCTCTTCCTCCTCTCTCCTCCCCCTCTCTCCTCTTCCTCTCTCTTCCACCTCTCTCTTCCACCTCTCTCTTCCTCCTCTCTCTTCATCCTCTCTCTTCCTCCTCTCACTTCCTCCACTGTCCTCTTCCTCTCTCTTCCTCAGCTCTCTTCCTCCTCTCTCTTCCTCCTCTATTTTCCTCCCCTCTCCTGCTCCTCTCCCCTCTTCCTCTCTCTTCCATCTCTCTTTTCCTCCTCTCTCTTCCTTCTCTCTCCTCTTCCTCTCTCTTCCTCCTCACTTTTCTACCTCTGTCCTCCTCGTCTTTCGTCTTCCTCTCTCTTCCTCCTCTCTTTTCCTCGTCTCTCTTCCTCCTCTCTCTTTCTCCTCTCTTTTCATCCTCCTCTTCCTCCTCTCTCCTTTTTCTCTCTTTTCCTCCTCTCTCCTCTTCCTCTCTTTTCCTCCACTCTATTCCTACTCTCTCCTCTTCGTCTCTCTTCCTCCTCTCTCTTCCTCCTCTCTCTTCCTCATGTCTTTTCCTCCTCTCTCTTCCTCCTCTCTCCTCTTCCTCTCTCTTCCTCCTCACTTTTCTACCTCTGTACTCCTCCTCTTTCGTCTTCCTCTCTCTTCCTCCTCTCTTTTCCTCGTCTCTCTTCCTCCTCTCTCTTTCTCCTCCCTTTTCCTCCCCCTCTTCCTCCTCTGTCCTTTTTCTCTCTTTTCCTCCTCTCTCCTCTTCCCCTGTTTTCCTCCACTCTGTTCCTACTCTCTCCTCTTCGTCTCTCTTCCTCCTCTCTCTTCCTCCTCTCTCCTTTTCCTCTCTCTTTCTCCTCTCTCGTCCTCCTCTCTCTTCCTCCTCTCTTTTCCTGTCTCTCCTCCCATCTCCTCTTTCTCTCTCTTCCTCCTCTCTCTTCCTCCTCTATCTTCCTCCTCTCTCTTCCTCCTCTCTTTTCCTCCTCCTTTTCCTCCGCTCTCTTCCTCCTCTCTCTTCCTCCTCTATTTTCCTCCCCTCTCCTCCTCCTCTCTCCTCTAGCTCTCTCTTCCACCTCTCTTTACCTCCTCTCTCTTCCTTCTCTCTCCTTCTCCTCTCTCGTCCTCGTCTCTTTTCCTGCTCTCTCTTCCTCCTCTCTCCTCCTCCTCTCTCCTCTGCCTCCTCTCTTACTCCTATCTATTCATCCTCTCTTTTCCTCCACTCTCCTCTTCCTCTCTCTTCCTCCTCTCACCTACTCCTCATTCCTCTTACTCGCTATTCCTCCTCTCTCTTCCTCCTGTCTCTTCCTCCTCTCTCATCCCCCTCTCTCCTCTTCCTCTCTCTTCCTCCTCAGACTTCCTCCTCTCTCTTCCACCTCTCTCTTCCTCCTCTCACTTCCTCCTCTTTCCTCTTCCTCTCTCTTCCTCCTCTCTATTCCTCCTCTCTTTTCCTCCTCCTCTTTCTCCGCTCTCTTCCTCCTCTCTCTTCGTCCTCTATTTTCCTCCCCTCTCCTGCCTCTCTCCCCTCTTCCTCTCTCTTCCACCTCTCTTTTCCTCCTCTCTCTTCCTCATGTCTTTTCCTCCTCTCTCTTCCTCCTCTCTCCTCTTCCTCTCTCTTCCTCCTCACTTTTCTACCTCTGTCCTCCTCCTCTTTCGTCTTCCTCTCTCTTCCTCCTCTCTTTTCCTCGTCTCTCTTCCTCCACTTTCTCCTCTCTTTTCCTCCTCCTCTTCCTCCTCTCTCCTTTTTCTCTCTTTTCCTCCTCTCTCCTCTTCCTCTCTTTTCCTCCACTCTATTCCTACTCTCTCCTCTCCGTCTCTCTTCCTCATCTCTCTTCCTCCTCTCTCTTCCTCATGTCTTTTCCCTCCTCTCTCTTCCTCTTCTCTCCTCTTTCTCTCTCTTCCTCCTCACTTTTCTACCTCTGTCCTCCTCCTCTTTCGTCTTCTTCTCTCTTCCTCCTCTCTTTTCCTCGTCTCTTTTCCTCCACTCTCTTTCTCCTCTCTTTTCCATCTCCTCTTCCTCCTCTCTCCTTTTTCTCTCTTTTCCTCCTCTCTCCTCTTCCTCTCTTTTCCTCCACTCTATTCCTACTCTCTCCTCTTCGTCTCTCTTCCTCCTCTCTCTTCCTCCTCTCTCTTCCTCTTCTCTCTTCCTCCTCTCTCTTCCTCCTATCTCTTCCTCCTCTCTCCTTTGCCTCTCTCTTCCTCCTCTCTCCTCCCCCTCTCTCCTCTTCCTCTCTCTTCCTCCTCACGCTTCCTCCTCTCTCTTCCTCCTCTCTCAGCCTCCTCTCTCCTCCTCCTCTCTCTTCCTCCACTCTCCTCTTCCTCTCTCTTCCTCCTCTCTCCTCTTCCTCTCTCTTCCTCCTCTCTCTTCCTCCTCTATTTTCCTCCCCTCTCCTCCTCCTCTCTCCACTTCCTCTCTCTTCCACCTCTCTTTTCCTCCTCTCTCTTCCTCCTCTCTCCTGTTCCTCTCTATTCCTCCTCTCTCTTTCTCCACTCTCTTCCTCCCCTCTTTTCCTCCTGTCTCTTTCTCCTCTCTCTTCCTCCTCTCATTTCCTCGTCTCTCCTTTTCCTCTCTCTTCCTCCTCTCTCTTCCTCCTCTCTCTTCCTCCTCTCTCTTCCACTTCTCATTTCAAACTCCTCTTCCTCCTTTCTCCTTTTCCTCTCTCTTCCTCCTCTCTCTTCCTCCTCTCTCCTCTTCCTCTCTCTTCCTCCTCTCTCTTCCTCCTCTCTCATCCTCCTCTCTCTTCCTCCTCTCTTTTCCTGTCTATCCTCCTCTCTCCTCTTCCTCTCTCCTCCTCATCTCTTTTCGTCCTCTCTCTTCCTACACTCTCCTCTTCCTCTCTCTTCCTCCTCTCTCTTTCTCCTCTCTCTTCATCCTCCCTCTTCATCCTCTCTCTTCCTCCTCTCTCTTCCTCCACTCTTTTCCTCCTGTCTCCTTTTTCTCACTCTTCCTCCTCTCTCTTACTCCTCTCTCTTCCTCTTCTCTTTTCCTCCTTCTCTTCATCCTCACTCCTTTTCCTCTCTCTTCCTCCTCTCTCTTACTCCTCTCTCCTCTTACTCTCTATTCCTCCTCTCTCTTCCTCTGATCTCTTCCTCCCCTCTTTTCCTCCTCTCTCTTCCTCCTCTCTCTTCCTCCTCTCTTTTCCAACTCCTCTTCCTCCTTTATCCTTTTCCTCTCTCTTCCTCCTCTCTCTTCATCCTCTCTCCTCTTCCTCTGTCTTCTTCCTCTCTCTTCCTCCTCACTCTTCCTCCTCTCTCTTCCTCCTTTCTCCTCTTCCTCTCACTTCCTCCTCCCTCTTCCTCCTCTCTTTTCCTCCTCTCTCTTCCTCATCTCTCTTCCTCCTCTCTCTTCCTCTTCTCTCTTCCTCCTCTCTCTTCCTCCTCTCTTTTACTCCTGTCTCTTCCTCCTCATACCTCCCCCTCTCTCCTCTTCCTCTCTCTTCCCCCTCTCTCTTCCTCCTCTCTCTTCCTCCTCTCCTTTCGTCCTCCTCTTCCTCCGCTCTTCTTCCTCCTCTCTCTTCCTCCTCTATTTTCCTCCCCTCTACTCCTCCTCTCTGCTCTTCCTCTCTCTTCCACCTCTCTTTTCCTCCTGTCTCTTCCTCCTCTCTCCTCTTCCTTCTCTTTTCCTCCTGACTTTTCCTCCTCTCTCCTCCTCCTCTTTCGTCTTCCTCTCTCTTCCTCCTCTCTCTTCCTCCTCTCTCTTCCTCCTCTCTCTTTCTCCTCTCTTTTCCTCCTCCTCTTCCTCCTCTCTCCTTTTTCTCTCTTTTCCTCCTCTCTCCTCTTCCTCTCTTTTTCCTGCACTCTCTTCCTACTCTCTCCTCTTCGGTCTCTCTTCCTCCTCTCTCTTCCTCCTCTCTTTTACTGTCTCTCCTCCCATCTCCTCTTTCCCTGTCTTCCTCCTCTCTCTTCCTCCTCTATCTTCCTCCTCTCTCCTCTTCCTCTCTCTTCCTTATATCTTTTCCTCCTCTCTCTTCCTCCTCTCTCCTCTTCCTCTCTCTTCCTCATCTCTCTTCCTCCTCTCTCTTCCTCTTCTCTCTTCCTCCTCTCTCTTCCTCCTCTCTCGTCCTCCTCTCACTTCCTCCTCTCTCCTCTTCGTCTCTCTTCCTCCACTCTCTTCCTCCACTCTCTTGCTCATGTCTTTTCCTCCTCTCTCTTCCTCCTCTCTCCTCTTCCTCTCTCTTCCTCCTCACTTTTCTACCTCTGTCCTCCTCATCTTTCGTCTTCCTCTCTATTCCTCCTCTCTTTTCCTCGTCTCTCTTCTTCCTCTCTCTTTCTCCTCTCTTTTCCTCCTCCTCTTCCTCCTTTCTCCTTTTTCTCTCTTTTCCTCCTCTCTCCTCTTCCGCTCTTTTCCTCCACTCTATTCCTACTCTCTCCTCTTCGTCTCTCTTCCTTCTCTCTCTTCCTCATGTCTTTTCCTCCTCTCTCTTCCTCTTCTCGCCT
Source organism: Strix aluco (assembly GCF_031877795.1). Taxonomy (NCBI): domain Eukaryota; kingdom Metazoa; phylum Chordata; class Aves; order Strigiformes; family Strigidae; genus Strix; species Strix aluco. Next base: position 31,516 of record NW_027436587.1, read on the forward strand.
CTTTCTCTCTCTTCCTCCTCACTTTTCTACCTCTGTTCTCCTCCTCTTTCGTTTTCCTCTCTCTTCCTCCTCTCTTTTCCTCGTCTCTCTTCCTCCTCTCTCTTTCTCCTCTCTCTTTTCCATCTCCTCTTCCACCTCTCTCCTCTTCCGCTCTTTTCCTCCACTCTGATTCCTACTCTCTCCTCTTCGTCTCTCTTCCTCCTCTCTCTTCCTCCTCTCTCTTCCTCATCTCTCTTCCTCCTCTCTCTTCCTCCTATCTCTTCCTCCTCTCTCCTTTGCCTCTCTCTTCCTCCTCTCTCCTCCCCCTCTCTCCTCTTCCTCTCTCTTCCTCCTCACTCTTTTCTACCTCTGTACTCCTCCTCTTTCGTCTTCCTCTCTCTTCCTCCTCTCTTTTCCTCGTCTCTCTTCCTCCTCTCTCTTTCTCCTCTCTTTTCCTCCTCCTCTTCCTCCTCTGTCCTTTTTCTCTCTTTTCCTCCTCTCTCCTCTTCCCCTGTTTTCCTCCACTCTGTTCCTACTCTCTCCTCTTCGTCTCTCTTCTCCTCTCTCTTCCTCCCTCTCTCCTTTTCCTCTCTCTTTCTCCTCTCTCGTCCTCCTCTCTCTTCCTCCTCTCTTTTCCTGTCTCTCCTCCCATCTCCTCTTTCTCTCTCTTCCTCCTCTCTCTTCCTCCTCTATCTTCCTCCTCTCTCTTCCTCCTCTCTTTTCCTCCTCCTTTTCCTCCGCTCTCTTCCTCCTCTCTCTTCCTCCTCTATTTTCCTCCCCTCTCCTCCTCCTCTCTCCTCTAGCTCTCTCTTCCACCTCTCTTTACCTCCTCTCTCTTCCTTCTCTCTCCTCCTCCTCTCTCGTCCTCGTCTCTTTTCCTGCTCTCTCTTCCTCCTCTCTCCTCCTCCTCTCTCCTCTGCCTCTCTCTTACTCCTATCTATTCATCCTCTCTTTTCCTCCACTCTCCTCTTCCTCTCTCTTCCTCCTCTCACCTACTCCTCTTTCCTCTTCCTCGCTATTCCTCCTCTCTCTTCCTCCTGTCTCTTCCTCCTCTCTCATCCCCCTCTCTCCTCTTCCTCTCTCTTCCTCCTCAGACTTCCTCCTCTCTCTTCCACCTCTCTCTTCCTCCTCTCACTTCCTCCTCTTTCCTGTTCCTCTCTCTTCCTCCTCTCTATTCCTCCTCTCTTTTCCTCCTCCTCTTTCTCCGCTCTCTTCCTCCTCTCTCTTCGTCCTCTATTTTCCTCCCCTCTCCTGCCTCTCTCCCCTCTTCCTCTCTCTTCCACCTCTCTTTTCCTCCTCTCTCTTCCTCATGTCTTTTCCTCCTCTCTCTTCCTCCTCTCTCCTCTTCCTCTCTCTTCCTCCTCACTTTTCTACCTCTGTCCTCCTCCTCTTTCGTCTTCCTCTCTCTTCCTCCTCTCTTTTCCTCGTCTCTCTTCCTCCACTTTCTCCTCTCTTTTCCTCCTCCTCTTCCTCCTCTCTCCTTTTTCTCTCTTTTCCTCCTCTCTCCTCTTCCTCTCTTTTCCTCCACTCTATTCCTACTCTCTCCTCTCCGTCTCTCTTCCTCATCTCTCTTCCTCCTCTCTCTTCCTCATGTCTTTTCCTCCTCTCTCTTCCTCTTCTCTCCTCTTTCTCTGTCTTCCTCCTCACTTTTCTACCTCTGTCCTCCTCCTCTTTCGTCTTCTTCTCTCTTCCTCCTCTCTTTCCTCGTCTCTCTCCTCCACTCTCTTTCTCCTCTCTTTTCCATCTCCTCTTCCTCCTCTCTCCTTTTCTCTCTTTTCCTCCTCTCTCCTCTTCCTCTCTTTTCCTCCACTCTATTCCTACTCTCTCCTCTTCGTCTCTCTTCCTCCTCTCTCTTCCTCCTCTCTCTTCCTCTTCTCTCTTCCTCCTCTCTCTTCCTCCTATCTCTTCCTCCTCTCTCCTTTGCCTCTCTCTTCCTCCTCTCTCCTCCCCCTCTCTCCTCTTCCTCTCTCTTCCTCCTCACGCTTCCTCCTCTCTCTTCCTCCTCTCTCAGCCTCCTCTCTCCTCCTCCTCTCTCTTCCTCCACTCTCCTCTTCCTCTCTCTTCCTCCTCTCTCCTCTTCCTCTCTCTTCCTCCTCTCTCTTCCTCCTCTATTTTCCTCCCCTCTCCTCCTCCTCTCTCCACTTCCTCTCTCTTCCACCTCTCTTTTCCTCCTCACTCTTCCTTCTCTCTCCTCTTCCTCTCTCGTCCTCATCTCTTCTCCTCCTCTCTCTTCCTCCTCTCTCCTGTTCCTCTCTATTCCTCCTCTCTCTTTCTCCACTCTCTTCCTCCCCTCTTTTCCTCCTGTCTCTTTCTCCTCTCTCTTCCTCCTCTCATTTCCTGGTCTCTCCTTTTCCTCTCTCTTCCTCCTCTCTCTTCCTCCTCTCTCTTCTCCTCTCTCTTCCACTTCTCATTTCCAACTCCTCTTCCTCCTTTCTCCTTTTCCTCTCTCTTCCTCCTCTCTCTTCCTCCTCTCTCCTCTTCCTTCTCTTCCTCCTCTCTCTTCCTCCTCTCTCATCCTCCTCTCTCTTCCTCCTCTCTTTTCCTGTCTATCCTCCTCTCTCCTCTTCCTCTCTCCTCCTCATCTCTTTTCGTCCTCTCTCTTCCTACACTCTCCTCTTCCTCTCTCTTCCTCCTCTCTCTTCCTCCTCTCTCTTCATCCTCCCTCTTCATCCTCTCTCTTCCTCCTCTCTCTTCCTCCACTCTTTTCCTCCTGTCTCCTTTTTCTCACTCTTCCTCCTCTCTCTTACTCCTCTCTCTTCCTCTTCTCTTTTCCTCCTTCTCTTCATCCTCACTCCTTTTCCTCTCTCTTCCTCCTCTCTCTTACTCCTCTCTCCTCTTACTCTCTATTCCTCCTCTCTCTTCCTCCGATCTCTTCCTCCCCTCTTTTCCTCCTCTCTCTTCCTCCTCTCTCTTCCTCCTCTCTTTTCCAACTCCTCTTCCTCCTTTATCCTTTTCCTCTCTCTTCCTCCTCTCTCTTCATCCTCTCTCCTCTTCCTCTGTCTTCTTCCTCTCTCTTCCTCCTCACTCTTCCTCCTCTCTCTTCCTCCTTTCTCCTCTTCCTCTCACTTCCTCCTCCCTCTTCCTCCTCTCTTTTCCTCCTCTCTCTTCCTCATCTCTCTTCCTCCTCTCTCTTCCTCTTCTCTCTTCCTCCTCTCTCTTCCTCCTCTCTTTTACTCCTGTCTCTTCCTCCTCATACCTCCCCCTCTCTCCTCTTCCTCTCTCTTCCCCCTCTCTCTTCCTCCTCTCTCTTCCTCCTCTCCTTTCGTCCTCCTCTTCCTCCGCTCTCTTCCTCCTCTCTCTTCCTCCTCTATTTTCCTCCCCTCTACTCCTCCTCTCTGCTCTTCCTCTCTCTTCCACCTCTCTTTTCCTCCTGTCTCTTCCTCCTCTCTCCTCTTCCTTCTCTTTTCCTCCTGACTTTTCCTCCTCTCTCCTCCTCCTCTTTCGTCTTCCTCTCTCTTCCTCCTCTCTCTTCCTCCTCTCTCTTCCTCCTCTCTCTTTCTCCTCTCTTTTCCTCCTCCTCTTCCTCCTCTCTCCTTTTTCTCTCTTTTCCTCCTCTCTCCTCTTCCTCTCTTTTCCTGCACTCTCTTCCTACTCTCTCCTCTTCGTCTCTCTTCCTCCTCTCTCTTCCTCCTCTCTTTTACTGTCTCTCCTCCCATCTCCTCTTTCCCTGTCTTCCTCCTCTCTCTTCCTCCTCTATCTTCCTCCTCTCTCCTCTTCCTCTCTCTTCCTTATATCTTTTCCTCCTCTCTCTTCCTCCTCTCTCCTCTTCCTCTCTCTTCCTCATCTCTCTTCCTCCTCTCTCTTCCTCTTCTCTCTTCCTCCTCTCTCTTCCTCCTCTCTCGTCCTCCTCTCACTTCCTCCTCTCTCCTCTTCGTCTCTCTTCCTCCACTCTCTTCCTCCACTCTCTTGCTCATGTCTTTTCCTCCTCTCTCTTCCTCCTCTCTCCTCTTCCTCTCTCTTCCTCCTCACTTTTCTACCTCTGTTCTCCTCATCTTTCGTCTTCCTCTCTATTCCTCCTCTCTTTTCCTCGTCTCTCTTCTTCCTCTCTCTTTCTCCTCTCTTTTCCTCCTCCTCTTCCTCCTTTCCCCTTTTTCTCTCTTTTCCTCCTCTCTCCTCTTCCGCTCTTTTCCTCCACTCTATTCCTACTCTCTCCTCTTCGTCTCTCTTCCTTCTCTCTCTTCCTCATGTCTTTTCCTCCTCTCTCTTCCTCTTCTCTCCTCTTTCTCTCTCTTCCTCCTCACTTTTCTACCTCTGTCCTCCTCCTCTTTCGTTTTCCTCTCTCTTCCTCCTCTCTTTTCCTCGTCTCTCTTCCTCCTCTCTCTTTCTCCTCTCTTTTCCATCTCCTCTTCCTCCTCTCTCCTCTTCCGCTCTTTTCCTCCACTCTATTCCTACTCTCTCCTCTTCGTCTCTCTTCCTCCTCTCTCTTCCTCCTCTCTCTTCCTCTTCTCTCTTCCTCCTCTCTCTTCCTCCTATCTCTTCCTCCTCTCTCCTTTGCCTCTCTCTTCCTCCTCTCTCCTCCCCCTCTCTCCTCTTCCTCTCTCTTCCTCCTCACGCTTCCTCTTCTCTCTTCCTCCTCTCTCAGCCTCCTCTCACCTCCTCCTCTCTCTTCCTCCACTCTCCTCTTCCTCTCTCTTCCTTCTCTCTCCTCTTCCTCTCTCGTCCTCATCACTTCTCTTCCTCTCTCTTCCTCCTCTCTCTTCCTCCTCTATTTTCCTCACCTCTACTCCTCCTCTCTCCTCTTCCTCTCTCTTCCTCCTCACTTTTCCTCCTCTCTCCTCCTCCTCTTTCGTCTTCCTCTCTCTTCCTCCTCTCTCTTCCTCCTCTCTCTTCCTCCTCTCTCTTTCTCCTCTCTTTTCCTCCTCCTCTTCCTCCTCTCTCCTTTTTCTCTCTTTTCCTCCTCTCTCCTCTTCCTCTCTTTTCCTCCACTCTCTTCCTACTCTCTCCTCTTCGTCTCTCTTCCTCCTCTCTCTTCCTCCTCTCTCCTTTTCCTCTCTCTTCCTCCTCTGTCGTCCTCCTCTCTCTTCCTCCTCTCTTTTACTGTCTCTCCTCCCATCTCCTCTTTCTCTCTCTTCCTCCTATCTCTTCCTCCTCTATATTCCTCCTCTCTCCTCTTCCTCTCTCTTCCTTATCTCTTTTCCTCCTCTCTCATCCTCCTCTCTCCTCTTCCTCTCTCTTCCTCATCTCTCTTCCTCCTCTGTCTTCCTCTTCTCTCTTCCTCCTCTCTCTTCCTCCTCTCTTTTTCTCCTGTCTCTTCTTCCTCTCTCCTCCCCCTCTCTCCTCCTCCTCTCTCTTCCTCCTCTCTTTTCCTCCTCTTTTCCTCTGCTCTCTTGCTCCTCTCTCTTCCTCCTCTATTTTCCTCCCCTCTCCTCCTCCTCTCTCCTCTTCCTCTCTCTTCCACCTCTCTTTTCCTCCTCTCTCTTCCTTCTCTCTCCTCTTCCTCTCTCTTTCTGCTCTTTTCCTCCTCTCTCTTTCTCCTCTCTCCTCCTCCTCTCTCCTCTGCCTCTCTCTTACTCCTATCTCTTCCTCCTCTCTTTTCCTCCACTCTCCTCTTCCTCTCTGTTCCTCCTCTCTGCTACTCCTCTCTCCTCTTCCTCTCTATTCCTCCTCTCTCTTGCTCCTGTCCCTTCCTCCTCTCTCCTCCCCCTCTCTCCTCTTCCTCTCTCTTCCTCCTCACGCTTCCTCCTCTCTCTTCCTCCTCTCTCTTCCTCCTCTCTATTCCTCCTCTCTCCTCTTCCTCTCTCTTCCTCCTCTCTCTTCCTCCTCTCTCTTTCTCCTCTCATTTCCTCCTCGTCTTCCTCCTCTCTCCTTTTTCTCTCTTTTCCTCCTCTCTCCTCTTCCTCTCTTTTTCTCCACTCTATTCCTACTCTCTCCTCTTCGTCTCTCTTCCTCCTCTCTCTTCCTCCTCTCTCTTCCTCATGTCTTTTACTCTTCTCTGTTCCTCCTCTCTCCTCTTCCTCTCTCTTCCTCCTCTCTCTTCCTTCTCTCTCTTCCTCTTCTCTCTTCCTCCTCTCTCTTCCTCCTTTCTCTTCCTCCTCTCTTCTTTGCCTCTCTCTTCCTCCTCTCTCCTCCCCCTCTCTCCTCTTCCTCTCTCTTCCTCCTCACGCTTCCTCCTCTCTCTTCCTCTTCTCTCTTCCTCCTCTCTCTTCCTCCTTTTCTTCCTCCTCTCTCCTCTTCCTCTCTCCTCCTCCTCTCTCTTCCTCCTCTCTCTTCCTCCTCACTCTTCGTCCACTCTCCTCTTCCTCTCTCTTCCTCCTCTCTCCTCTTCCTCTCTCTTCCTCCTCTGTCTTCCTCCTCTATTTTCCTCCCCTCTCCTCCTCCTCTCTCCTCTTCCTCTCTCTTCCTACCGTCTTTTGCACCTCTCTCTTCCTCCTTTCTATTCCTCATGTCTTTTCCTCCTCTCTCTTCCTCCTCTCTCCTCTTCCTCTCTCTTCCTCCTCACTTTTCTACTTCTGTCCTCCTCCTCTTTCGTCTTCCTCTCTCTTCCTCCTCTCTTTTCCTCGTCTCTCTTCCTCCTCTCTCTTCCTCCTCTCTTTTCATCCTCCTCTTCCTCCTGTCTCCTTTTTCTCTCTTTTCCTCCTCTCTCCTCTTCCTCTCTTTTCCTCCATTCTATTCCTACTCTCTCCTCTTCGTCTCTCTTCCTCCTCTCTCTTCCTCCTCTCTCCTCCTCCTCTCTCTTCCTCTTCTTTCTTCCTCCTCTCTCTTCCTCCTTTCTCTTCCTCCTCTCTCCTTTGCCTCTCTCTTCCTCCTCTCTCCTCCCCCTCTCTCCTCTTCCTCTCTCTTCCTCCTACACGCTTCCTCCTCTCTCTTCCTCCTCTCTCAGCCTCCACTCTCCTCTTCCTCTCTCTTCCTCCTCTCTCCTCTTCCTCTCTCTTCCTCCTCTCTCTTCCTCCTCTATTTCCTCCCCTCTCCTCCTCCTCTCTCCTCATCCTCTCCCTTCCACATCTCTTTTCCTCCTCTCTCTTCCTCCACTCTCCTCTTCCTCTCTCTTCCTCCTCTCTCCTCTTCCTCTCTCTTCCTCCTCTCTCTTCCTACTCTCTCCTCTTCGTCTCTCTTCCTCCTCTCTCTTCCTCCTCTCTCCTTTTCCTCTCTCTTCCTCCTCTCTCGTCCTCCTCTATCTTCCTCCTCTCTCCTCTTCCTCTCTCTTCCTTATCTCTTTCTTCCTCTCTCTTCCTCCTCTCTCCTCTTCCTCTCTCTTCCTCATCTCTCTTCCTCCTCTCTCTTCCTCTTCTCTCTTCCTCCTCTCTCTTCCTCCTCTATTTTCCTCCCCTCTCCTCCTCCTCTCTCCTCTTCCTCTCTCTTCCTCCTCTCTCTCCTCCGCTATTTCCTCCCCTCTCCTCCTCCTCTCTCCTCTTCCTCTCTCTTCCTACTCTCTCTTCTCCTCTCTCCTCTTCCTCTCTCTTCCTCCTGTCTCTTTCTCCTCTGTTTTCCTCCTCACATTCCTGTTTCTCCTTTCCTTCTCTTCCTCCTCTCTCTTACTCCTCTCTCCTCTTACTCTCTATTCATCCTCTCTCTTCCTCCTCTCTCTTCCTCCTCTCTTATTTACCTCTCTCTTCCTACTCTCTCTTCCTCCTCTCTCCTCTTCCTCTCTCTTCCTCCTCTCTCTTCCTCCTATCTCTTCCTCCCCTCTTTCCTCCTCTCTCTTCCTCCTCTCTCTTCCTCCTCTCATTTCCTCGTCTCTCCTTTTCCTCTCTCATCCTCCTCTCTCTTCCTCCTCTCTCTTCCTCCTCTCTTTTCCAACTCCTCTTCCTCCTTTATCCTTTTCCTCTCTCTTCCTCCTCTCTCTTCCTCCTCTATTTTCGTCCCCTCTCCTCCTCCTCTCTCCTCTTCCTCTCTCTTCCACCTCTCTTTACCTCCTCTCTCTTCCTTCTCTCTCCTCTTCCTCTCTCGTCCTCATCTCTTCTCCTCCTGTCTCTTCCTCCTCTCTCCTCTTCCTCCTCTTCTCTCTTTTCTCCTTCTTTCTTCCTCCTCTCTCTTCCTCCTATCTCTTCCTCTCCTCTTCCTCCTCTCTCTTCCTCCTCTCTCTTCATCCTCTCATTTCCTCGTCTCTCCTTTTCCTCTCTCATCCTCCTCTCTCTTCCTCCTCTCTCCTCTTCCTCTCTCTTCCTCCTCTCTCTTCCTCCTCACTATTCCTCCTCTCTCTACCTCCTTTCTCCTCTTCCTCTCACTTCCTCCTCCCTCTTCCTCCTCTCTTTTCCTCCTCTCTCTTCCTCATCTCTCTTCCTCCTCTCTCTTCTTCCTCTCTCTTCCTCCTCTCTCTTCCTCCTCTCTTTTCTCCTGTCTCTTCCTCCTCTCTACTCCACCTCTCTCCTCTTCCTCTCTCTTCACCCTCTCTCTTCCTCCTCTCCTTTCCTCCTCCTCTTCCTCCGCTCTCTTCCTCCTCTCTCTTCCTCCTCTATTTTCCTCCCCTCTCCTCCTCCTCTCTCCTCTTCCTCTCTCTTCCGCCTCTCTTTCCTCCTCTCTCTTCCTTCTCTCTCCTCTTCCTCTCTCTTCCTCCTCTCTCTTCCTCCTCTCTCCTCATTCACTCTCCTCTTCCTCTCCCTTCCTCCTCACTTTCCCTCCTCTCTCCTCCTCCTCTTTCGTCTTCCTCTCTCTTCCTCCTCTCTCTTCCTCTTCTCTCTTTCTTCTCTCTTTTCCTCCTCCTCTTCCTCCTCTCTACTTTTTCTCTCTTTTCCTCCTCTCTCCTCTTCCTCTCTTTTCCTCCACTCTATTCCTACTCTCTCCTCTTCGTCTCTCTTCCTCCCCTCTCTTCCTCCTCTCTCTTCCTCCTCTCTTTTCCTCCTCCTCTTCCTCCGCTCTCTTCCTCCTCTCTCTTCCTCCTCTATTTTCCTCCCCTCTCCTCCTCCACTCTCCTCTTCCTCTCTCTTCCACCTCTCTTTTCCTCCTCTCTCTTCCTTCTCTCTCCTCTTCCTCTCTCGTCCTCATCTCTTCTCCTCCTCTCTCTTCCTCCTCTCTCCTCTTCCTCTCTCTTCCTCCTCACTTTTCCTCCTCTCTCTTCCTCCTCTTTCGTCTTCCTCTCTCTTCCTCCTCTCTTTTCCTCCTCTCTCTTCCTCCTCTCTCTTCCTCCTCTCTCTTTCTCCTCTCTTTTACTCATCCTCTTCCTCCTCTCTCATTTTTCTCTCTTTTCCTCCTCACTCCTCTTCCTCTCTTTTCCTCCACTCTATTCCTACTCTCTCCTCTTCGTCTCTCTTCCTCCTCTCTTTTACTGTCTCTCCTCCCATCTCCTCTTCCTCTCTCTTCCTCCTCTCTCTTCCTCCTCTATCTTCCTCCTCTCTCCTCTTCCTCTCTCTTCCTTATCACTTTTCCTCCTCTCTCTTCCTCCTCTCTCCTCTTCCTCTCTCTTCCTCCTCTCTCTTCCTCTTCTCTCTTCCTCATCTCTTCCTCTTCTCTCTTCCTCATCACTCTTCATCCTCTCTCTTCCTCCTCTCTCTTCCTCCACTCTTTTCTTCCTCTCTCCTTTTTCTCACTCTTCCTCCTCTGTCTTCCTCCTAGCTCTTCCTCCCCTCTTTTCCTCCTCTCTCTTCCTCCTCTCTCTTCCTCCTCTCATTTCCTCGTCTCTCCTTTTCCTCTCTCATCCTCCTCTCTCTTCCTCCTCTCTCTTCCTCCTCTCTTTTCCAACTCCTCTTCCTCCTTTATCCTTTTCCTCTCTCTTCCTCCTCTCTCTTCCTCCTCTATTTTCGTCCCCTCTCCTCCTCCTCTCTCCTCTTCCTCTCTCTTCCACCTCTCTTTACCTCCTCTCTCTTCCTTCTCTCTCCTCTTCCTCTCTCGTCCTCATCTCTTCTCCTCCTGTCTCTTCCTCCTCTCTCCTCTTCCTCTCTCTTCCTCCTCTCTCTTCCTCCTATCTCTTCCTCTCCTCTTTTCCTCCTCTCTCTTCCTCCTCTCTCTTCATCCTCTCATTTCCTCGTCTCTCCTTTTCCTCTCTCATCCTCCTCTCTCTTCCTCCTCTCTCCTCTTCCTCTCTCTTCCTCCTCTCTCTTCCTCCTCTCTATTGCAACTCCTCTTCCTCCTTTATCCTTTTCCTCTCTCTTCCTCCTCTCTCTTCATCCCCTCTCCTCTTCCTCTCTCTTCCTCCTCTCTCTTCCTCCTCACTCTTCCTCATCTCTCTTCCTCCTTTCTCCTCTTCCTCTCACTTCCTCCTCCCTCTTCCTCCTCTCTTTTCCCCCTCTCTCTTCCTCCTCTCTCTTCGTCCTCTCCTTTCCTCCTCATCTTCCTCCTCTCTCCTGTTCCTCTCTCTTCCACCTCTCTTTTCCTCCTCTCTATTTCTTCTCTCTCCTCTTCCTCTCTCGTCCTCATCTCTTCTCCTCCTCTCTCTTCCTCCTCTCTCTTCCTCCTCTCTCCTCTTCCTCTCTCTTCCTCCTCACTTTTCCTCCTCTCTCCTCCTCCTCTTTCGTCTTTCTCTCTCTTCCTCCTCTCTCTTCCTCCTCTCTCTTCCTCCTCTCTTTTCCTCGTCTCTCTTCCTCCTCTATCTTTCTCCTCTCTTTTCCTCCTCCTCTTCCTCCTCTCTCCTTTTTCTCTATTTTCGTCCTCTCTCCTCTTCCTCTCTTTTCCTCCAATCTATTCCTACTCTCTCCTCTTCGTCTCTCTTCCTTCTCTCTCTTCCTCCTCTCTCCTTAACCTCTCTCTTCCTCCGCTCTCTTCCTCCTCTCTCTTCCTCCTCTCTTTTCCTGTCTCTCCTCCTCTCTCCTCTTTCTCTCTCTTCCTCCTCTCTCTTCCTCCTCTATCTTCCTCCTCTCTCCTCTTCCTCTCTCTTCCTCATCTCTTTTCCTCCTCTCTCTTCCTCCTCTTTCCTTATCCACTCTCTTCCTCCTCTCTCGTCCTCCTCTCTCTTCCTCCTCTCTCTTCCTCTTCTCTCTTCCTCCTCTCTCTTCCTCCTCTCTTTTCCAACTCCTCTTCCTCCTTTATCATTTTCCTTTCTCTTCCTCCTCTCTCTTCATCCTCTCTCCTCTTCCTCTCTCTTCCTCCTCTCTCTTCCTCCTCACTCTTCCTCCTCTCTCTTCCTCCTTTCTCCTCTTCCTCTCACTTCCTCCTCCCTCTTCCTCCTCTCTCTTCCTCATTTCTCTTCCTCCTCTCTCTTCCTCTTCTCTCTTCCTCCTCTCTCTTCCTCCTCTCTTTTACTCCTCTCTTTTACTCCTGTCTCTTCCTCCTCACTCCTCCTCCTCTCTCCTCTTCCTCTCTCTTCCCCCTCTCTCTTCCTCCTCTCTCTTCCTCCTCTCCTTTCCTCCTCCTCTTCCTCCGCTCTCTTCCTCTTCTCTCTTCCTCCTCTATTTTCCTCCCCTCTCCTCCTCCACTCTCCTCTTCCTCTCTCTTCCACCTCTCTTTTCCTCCTCTCTCTTCCTTCTCTCTCCTCTTCCTCTCTCGTCCTCATCTCTTCTCCTCCTCTCTCTTCCTCCTCTCTCCTCTTCCTCTCTCTTCCTCCTCACTTTTCCTCCTCTCTCTTCCTCCTCTTTCGTCTTCCTCTCTCTTCCTCCTCTCTTTTCCTCCTCTCTCTTCCTCCTCTCTCTTCCTCCTCTCTCTTTCTCCTCTCTTTTCCTCATCCTCTTCCTCCTCTCTCATTTTTCTCTCTTTTCCTCCTCACTCCTCTTCCTCTCTTTTCCTCCACTCTATTCCTACTCTCTCCTCTTCGTCTCTCTTCCTCCTCTCTCTTCCTCCTCTCTCCTTTTCCTCTCTCTTCCTCCTCTCTCGTCCTCCTCTCTCTTCCTCCTCTCTTTTACTGTCTCTCCTCCCATCTCCTCTTCCTCTCTCTTCCTCCTCTCTCTTCCTCCTCTATCTTCCTCCTCTCTCCTCTTCCTCTCTCTTCCTTATCACTTCTCCTCATCTCTCTTCCTCCTCTCTCCTCTTCCTCTCTCTTCCTCCTCTCTCTTCCTCTTCTCTCTTCCTCATCACTCTTCATCCTCTCTCTTCCTCCTCTCTCTTCCTCCACTCTTTTCTTCCTCTCTCCTTTTTCTCACTCTTCCTCCTCTCTCTTCCTCCTAGCTCTTCCTCCCCTCTTTTCCTCCTCTCTCTTCCTCCTCTCTCTTCCTCCTCTCATTTCCTCGTCTCTCCTTTTCCTCTCTCATCCTCCTCTCTCTTCCTCCTCTCTCTTCCTCCTCTCTATTACAACTCCTCTTCCTCCTTTATCCTTTTCCTCTCTCTTCCTTCTCTCTCTTCATCCCCTCTCCTCTTCCTCTCTCTTCCTCCTCTCTCTTCCTCCTCACTCTTCCTCATCTCTCTTCCTCCTTTCTCCTCTTCCTCTCACTTCCTCCTCCCTCTTCCTCCTCTCTTTTCCCCCTCTCTCTTCCTCCTCTCTCTTCGTCCTCTCCTTTCCTCCTCCTCTTCCTCCTCTCTCCTCTTCCTCTCTCTTCCACCTCTCTTTTCCTCCTCTCTCTTCCTTCTCTCTCCTCTTCCTCTCTCGTCCTCATCTCTTCTCCTCCTCTCTCTTCCTCCTCTCTCCTCTTCCTCTCTCTTCCTCCTCACTTTTCCTCCTCTCTCCTCCTCCTCTTTCGTCTTTCTCTCTCTTCCTCCTCTCTCTTCCTCCTCTCTCTTATTCCTCTTTTCCTCGTCTCTCTTCCTCCTCTCTCTTTCTCCTCTCTTTTCCTCCTCCTCTTCCTCCTCTCTCCTTTTTCTCACTCTTCCTCCTCTCTCCTCTTCCTCTCTTTTCCTCCACTCTATTCCTACTCCCTCCTCTTCGTCTCTCTTCCTCCTCTCTCTTCCTCCTCTCTCCTTATCCTCTCTCTTCTTCCTCTCTCTTCCACCTCTCTCTTCCTCATCTATCTTCCTCCTGTCTCCTCTTCCTCATCACTTTTCCTCATCTCTCTTCCTCCTCTCTCTTCCTCTTCTCTCTTCCTCCTCTCTGTTCCTCCTCTCTTTTTCTCCTCTCACTTCTTCCTCTCTCCTCCCCCTCTCTCCTCTTCCTCTCTCTTCCTCCTCTCTCTTCCTCCTCTCTCTTAATCCTTTCTTTTCCTCCTCCTTTTCCTCCGCTCTCTTCCTCCTCTTTCTTCCACCTCTCTTTTCCTCCACTCTCTTCCTTCTCTCTCCTCTTCATCTCTCGTCCTCGTCTCTTTTCCTCATCTCTCTTCCTCCTCTCTTCTCCTCCTCTCTCCTCTGCCTCTCTCTTACTCCTATCTCTTCCTCCTCTCTTTTCCTCCACTCTCCTCTTCCTCTCTCTTCCTCCTCTCTCCTACTCCTCTTTCCTCTTCCTCTCTCTTCCTCCTCTCTCTTCCTCCTCTCTCTTCCTCCTCCCTCCTCCCCCTCTCTCCTCTTCCTCTCTCTTCCTCCTCACGCTTCCTCCTCTCTCTTCCTCCTCTCTTTTCCTCCTTCTCTTCCTCCGCTCTCTTCCTCCTCTCTCTTCCTCCTATATTTTCTTCCCCTCTCCTGCTCCTCTCACCTCTTCCTCTCTCTTCCACCTCTCTTTTCCTCCTCTCTCTTCCTTCTCTCTCCTCTTCCTCTCTCTTCCTCCTCACCTTTCTACCTCTGTCCTCCTCCTCATTCGTCTTCCTATCTCTTCCTCCTCTCTTTTCCTCGTCTCTCTTCCTCCTCTCTCTTTCTCCTCTCTTTTCCTCCTCCTCTTCCTCCTCTCTCATTTTTCTCTCTTTTCCTCCTCTCTCCTCTTCCTCTCTTTTCCTCCACTCTATTCCTACTCTCTCCTCTTCGTCTCTCTTCCTCCCCTCTCTTCCTCCTCTCTCTTCCTCATGTCTTTTCCTCTTCTCTCTTCCTCCTCTCTGCTCTTCCTCTCCCTCCTCTCTCTTACTCCACTCTCTTCCTCCTCTCTCTTCCTCCTCTTACTTCCTCCTCTCTCCTCTTCCTCTCTCTTCCTCCTCTCTCTTACTCCACTCTCTTCCTCCTCTCTCCTTTTCCTCTCTCTTTCTCCTCTCTCTTCCTCCTCTCATTTCCTCATGTCTCCTTTTCCTCTCTCTTCCTCCTCTCTCTTCCTCCTCTCTCTTCCTCCTCTATTTTCCAACTCGTCTTCCTCCTTTCTCCTTTTCCTCTCTCTTCCTCCTCTCTCTTCATCCTCTCTCCTCTTCCTCTCTCTTCCTCCTCTCTCTTCCTCCTCTCTCTTCCTCCTCTCTCTTCCTCCTCTCTCCTCTTCCTCTCTCTTGTTCCTCCTTCTTCCTCCTCTCTTTTCCTCCTCTCTATTCCTCCTCTCTCATTTTCCTCTCTCTTCCTCCTCTCTCTTCCTCCTCTCTCCTCTTCCTCTCTCTTCCTCCTCTCTCTTCCTCCTATTTTTTCCTCCTCTCTCCTCCTCCTCTCTCCTCTTCCTCTCTCTTCCTCCTCTGTCTTCCTCCTCTCTCTTCCTCTCTCTTCCTCCTCTCTCCTCTTCCTCCTCTTCCTCCTCTCTTTTCCTCCTCTCTCTTCCTCCTGTCTCCTCTTCCTCTCTCCTCTTCCTCTCTCTTCCTCCTCTATTTTCCTCCTCTCTCCGCCTCCGCTCTCCTCTTCCTCTCTCTTCCTCCTCTCTCTTCCTCGTCTCTCTTCCTCCTCTCTCTTCCTCCTCTCTCCTTTTCCTCTCTCTTCCTCCTCTCTCTTCCTCCTCTCTCCTCTCCCTCTCTATTCCTCCTCTCTCTTCCTCCTCTCTTTACCTCCTCTCTCTTCCTTCTCTCTCCTCTTCCTCTCTCGTCCTCATCTCTCTTCCTCCTCACTTTTCCTCCTCTCTCCTCCTCCTCTCTCCTCTTCCTCTCTCTTCCTCCTCTCTCTTCATCCTCTCTCTTCATCCTGTCTCTTGCTCCTCTCTCTTCCTCCACTCTTTTCCTCCTCTCTCCTTTTTCTCACTCTTCCTCCTCTTCCTCCTCGCTCTTCCTCCTCTCTTTTTCTCGTCCTCTTCCTCCTCTCTCATTTTCCTCTCTCTTCCTCCTCTCTCTTCCTCCTCTCTCCTCTCCCTCTCTATTCCTCCTCTCTCTTCCTCCTCTCTCTTCATCCTCTCTCTTCCTCGTCTCTCTTCCTCCTCTCTCTTCCTCCTCTATCCTCTTCCTCTCTCTTCTTCCATTCTCTTCCTCCTATCTCTTCCTTCTCTCTCTTCCTCCTCTATTTTCCTACACTCTCATCCTCCTCTCTCCTCTTCCTCTCTCCTCCACCTCCCTTTTCCTCCTCTCTCTTCCTTCTCTCTCCTCGTCCTCTCTCGTCGTCATCTCTCTTCCTACTCACTTTTCCTCCTCTCTCCTCCTCCTCTTTCGTCTTCCTCTCTCTTCCTCCACTCTCTTCCTCCTCTCTCTTCATCGTCTCTCTTACTCCTCTCTCTTCCTCCACTCTTTTCCTCCTCTCTCCTTTTTCTCACTCTTCCTCCTCTCTCCTCCTCCTCTCTCTTCCTCCTCTCTTTTCCTCCTACCCTTTCTCCTCTCTCCTTTTCCTTTCTCTTCCTCCTCTCTCTTCCTCCTCTCACCTCTCCCTCTCTATTCCTCCTCTCTCTTCCTCCTTTCTCTTCCTCCTCTCTCATTTACCTCTCTCTTCCTCCTCTCTCCTCTTCCTCTCTCTTCCTCCTCGCTCTTCCTCCTCTATCTTCATCCCCTCTTTTCCTCCTCTCTCTTTCTCCTCTCTCTTCCTCCTCTTATTTCCTCGTGTCTCCTTTTCCTGTCTCTTCCTCCTCTCTCTACCTCCTCTCTCATTTACCTCTCTCTTCCTCCTCTCTCCTCTTCCTCTCTCTTCCTCCTCGCTCTTCCTCCTCTATCTTCATCCCCTCTTTTCCTCCTCTCTCTTTCTCCTCTCTCTTCCTCCTCTCTTCTCCAACTCCTCTTCCTCCTTTCTCCTTTTCCTCTCTCTTCCTCCTCTCTCTTCCTCCTCTCTCCTCTTCCTCTCTCCTCTTCCTCTCTCTTCCTCCTCTCTCTTCCTCCTCTCTCTTCTCCTCTCTCTTCCTCCTCTCTCCTCTTCCTCTCTCTTCCTCCTCCTTCTTCCTCCTCTCTCTTCCTCCTCTCTCTTCCTCCTCTCTCCTCTTCCTCTCTCTTCCTCCTCTCTCTTCCTCCTCTTTTTTCCTCCTCTCTCCTCCTCCTCTCTCCTCTTCCTCTCTCTTCCTCCTCTCTCTTCCTCTCTCTTCCTCCTCTCTCCTCTTCCTCCTCTTCCTCCTCTCTTTTCCTCCTCTCTCTTCCTCCTCTCTCCTCCTCCTCTCTCCTCTGCCTCTCTCTTCCTCCTCTCTCTTCCTCTTCTCTCTTCCTCCTCTCTCTTCCTCCTCTCTTTTACTCCTCTCTTTTACTCCTGTCTCTTCCTCCTCACTCCTCCTCCTCTCTCCTCTTCCTCTCTCTTCCCCCTCTCTCTTCCTCCTCTCTCTTCCTCCTCTCCTTTCCTCCTCCTCTTCCTCCGCTCTCTTCCTCTTCTCTCTTCCTCCTCTATTTTCCTCCCCTCTCCTCCTCCACTCTCCTCTTCCTCTCTCTTCCACCTCTCTTTTCCTCCTCTCTCTTCCTTCTCTCTCCTCTTCCTCTCTCGTCCTCATCTCTTCTCCTCCTCTCTCTTCCTCCTCTCTCCTCTTCCTCTCTCTTCCTCCTCACTTTTCCTCCTCTCTCTTCCTCCTCTTTCGTCTTCCTCTCTCTTCCTCCTCTCTTTTCCTCCTCTCTCTTCCTCCTCTCTCTTCCTCCTCTCTCTTTCTCCTCTCTTTTCCTCATCCTCTTCCTCCTCTCTCATTTTTCTCTCTTTTCCTCCTCACTCCTCTTCCTCTCTTTTCCTCCACTCTATTCCTACTCTCTCCTCTTCGTCTCTCTTCCTCCTCTCTCTTCCTCCTCTCTCCTTTTCCTCTCTCTTCCTCCTCTCTCGTCCTCCTCTCTCTTCCTCCTCTCTTTTACTGTCTCTCCTCCCATCTCCTCTTCCTCTCTCTTCCTCCTCTCTCTTCCTCCTCTATCTTCCTCCTCTCTCCTCTTCCTCTCTCTTCCTTATCACTTCTCCTCATCTCTCTTCCTCCTCTCTCCTCTTCCTCTCTCTTCCTCCTCTCTCTTCCTCTTCTCTCTTCCTCATCACTCTTCATCCTCTCTCTTCCTCCTCTCTCTTCCTCCACTCTTTTCTTCCTCTCTCCTTTTTCTCACTCTTCCTCCTCTCTCTTCCTCCTAGCTCTTCCTCCCCTCTTTTCCTCCTCTCTCTTCCTCCTCTCTCTTCCTCCTCTCATTTCCTCGTCTCTCCTTTTCCTCTCTCATCCTCCTCTCTCTTCCTCCTCTCTCTTCCTCCTCTCTATTACAACTCCTCTTCCTCCTTTATCCTTTTCCTCTCTCTTCCTTCTCTCTCTTCATCCCCTCTCCTCTTCCTCTCTCTTCCTCCTCTCTCTTCCTCCTCACTCTTCCTCATCTCTCTTCCTCCTTTCTCCTCTTCCTCTCACTTCCTCCTCCCTCTTCCTCCTCTCTTTTCCCCCTCTCTCTTCCTCCTCTCTCTTCGTCCTCTCCTTTCCTCCTCCTCTTCCTCCTCTCTCCTCTTCCTCTCTCTTCCACCTCTCTTTTCCTCCTCTCTCTTCCTTCTCTCTCCTCTTCCTCTCTCGTCCTCATCTCTTCTCCTCCTCTCTCTTCCTCCTCTCTCCTCTTCCTCTCTCTTCCTCCTCACTTTTCCTCCTCTCTCCTCCTCCTCTTTCGTCTTTCTCTCTCTTCCTCCTCTCTCTTCCTCCTCTCTCTTATTCCTCTTTTCCTCGTCTCTCTTCCTCCTCTCTCTTTCTCCTCTCTTTTCCTCCTCCTCTTCCTCCTCTCTCCTTTTTCTCACTCTTCCTCCTCTCTCCTCTTCCTCTCTTTTCCTCCACTCTATTCCTACTCCCTCCTCTTCGTCTCTCTTCCTCCTCTCTCTTCCTCCTCTCTCCTTATCCTCTCTCTTCTTCCTCTCTCTTCCACCTCTCTCTTCCTCATCTATCTTCCTCCTGTCTCCTCTTCCTCATCACTTTTCCTCATCTCTCTTCCTCCTCTCTCTTCCTCTTCTCTCTTCCTCCTCTCTGTTCCTCCTCTCTTTTTCTCCTCTCACTTCTTCCTCTCTCCTCCCCCTCTCTCCTCTTCCTCTCTCTTCCTCCTCTCTCTTCCTCCTCTCTCTTAATCCTTTCTTTTCCTCCTCCTTTTCCTCCGCTCTCTTCCTCCTCTTTCTTCCACCTCTCTTTTCCTCCACTCTCTTCCTTCTCTCTCCTCTTCATCTCTCGTCCTCGTCTCTTTTCCTCATCTCTCTTCCTCCTCTCTTCTCCTCCTCTCTCCTCTGCCTCTCTCTTACTCCTATCTCTTCCTCCTCTCTTTTCCTCCACTCTCCTCTTCCTCTCTCTTCCTCCTCTCTCCTACTCCTCTTTCCTCTTCCTCTCTCTTCCTCCTCTCTCTTCCTCCTCTCTCTTCCTCCTCCCTCCTCCCCCTCTCTCCTCTTCCTCTCTCTTCCTCCTCACGCTTCCTCCTCTCTCTTCCTCCTCTCTTTTCCTCCTTCTCTTCCTCCGCTCTCTTCCTCCTCTCTCTTCCTCCTATATTTTCTTCCCCTCTCCTGCTCCTCTCACCTCTTCCTCTCTCTTCCACCTCTCTTTTCCTCCTCTCTCTTCCTTCTCTCTCCTCTTCCTCTCTCTTCCTCCTCACCTTTCTACCTCTGTCCTCCTCCTCATTCGTCTTCCTATCTCTTCCTCCTCTCTTTTCCTCGTCTCTCTTCCTCCTCTCTCTTTCTCCTCTCTTTTCCTCCTCCTCTTCCTCCTCTCTCATTTTTCTCTCTTTTCCTCCTCTCTCCTCTTCCTCTCTTTTCCTCCACTCTATTCCTACTCTCTCCTCTTCGTCTCTCTTCCTCCCCTCTCTTCCTCCTCTCTCTTCCTCATGTCTTTTCCTCTTCTCTCTTCCTCCTCTCTGCTCTTCCTCTCCCTCCTCTCTCTTACTCCACTCTCTTCCTCCTCTCTCTTCCTCCTCTTACTTCCTCCTCTCTCCTCTTCCTCTCTCTTCCTCCTCTCTCTTACTCCACTCTCTTCCTCCTCTCTCCTTTTCCTCTCTCTTTCTCCTCTCTCTTCCTCCTCTCATTTCCTCATGTCTCCTTTTCCTCTCTCTTCCTCCTCTCTCTTCCTCCTCTCTCTTCCTCCTCTATTTTCCAACTCGTCTTCCTCCTTTCTCCTTTTCCTCTCTCTTCCTCCTCTCTCTTCATCCTCTCTCCTCTTCCTCTCTCTTCCTCCTCTCTCTTCCTCCTCTCTCTTCCTCCTCTCTCTTCCTCCTCTCTCCTCTTCCTCTCTCTTGTTCCTCCTTCTTCCTCCTCTCTTTTCCTCCTCTCTATTCCTCCTCTCTCATTTTCCTCTCTCTTCCTCCTCTCTCTTCCTCCTCTCTCCTCTTCCTCTCTCTTCCTCCTCTCTCTTCCTCCTATTTTTTCCTCCTCTCTCCTCCTCCTCTCTCCTCTTCCTCTCTCTTCCTCCTCTGTCTTCCTCCTCTCTCTTCCTCTCTCTTCCTCCTCTCTCCTCTTCCTCCTCTTCCTCCTCTCTTTTCCTCCTCTCTCTTCCTCCTGTCTCCTCTTCCTCTCTCCTCTTCCTCTCTCTTCCTCCTCTATTTTCCTCCTCTCTCCGCCTCCGCTCTCCTCTTCCTCTCTCTTCCTCCTCTCTCTTCCTCGTCTCTCTTCCTCCTCTCTCTTCCTCCTCTCTCCTTTTCCTCTCTCTTCCTCCTCTCTCTTCCTCCTCTCTCCTCTCCCTCTCTATTCCTCCTCTCTCTTCCTCCTCTCTTTACCTCCTCTCTCTTCCTTCTCTCTCCTCTTCCTCTCTCGTCCTCATCTCTCTTCCTCCTCACTTTTCCTCCTCTCTCCTCCTCCTCTCTCCTCTTCCTCTCTCTTCCTCCTCTCTCTTCATCCTCTCTCTTCATCCTGTCTCTTGCTCCTCTCTCTTCCTCCACTCTTTTCCTCCTCTCTCCTTTTTCTCACTCTTCCTCCTCTTCCTCCTCGCTCTTCCTCCTCTCTTTTTCTCGTCCTCTTCCTCCTCTCTCATTTTCCTCTCTCTTCCTCCTCTCTCTTCCTCCTCTCTCCTCTCCCTCTCTATTCCTCCTCTCTCTTCCTCCTCTCTCTTCATCCTCTCTCTTCCTCGTCTCTCTTCCTCCTCTCTCTTCCTCCTCTATCCTCTTCCTCTCTCTTCTTCCATTCTCTTCCTCCTATCTCTTCCTTCTCTCTCTTCCTCCTCTATTTTCCTACACTCTCATCCTCCTCTCTCCTCTTCCTCTCTCCTCCACCTCCCTTTTCCTCCTCTCTCTTCCTTCTCTCTCCTCGTCCTCTCTCGTCGTCATCTCTCTTCCTACTCACTTTTCCTCCTCTCTCCTCCTCCTCTTTCGTCTTCCTCTCTCTTCCTCCACTCTCTTCCTCCTCTCTCTTCATCGTCTCTCTTACTCCTCTCTCTTCCTCCACTCTTTTCCTCCTCTCTCCTTTTTCTCACTCTTCCTCCTCTCTCCTCCTCCTCTCTCTTCCTCCTCTCTTTTCCTCCTACCCTTTCTCCTCTCTCCTTTTCCTTTCTCTTCCTCCTCTCTCTTCCTCCTCTCACCTCTCCCTCTCTATTCCTCCTCTCTCTTCCTCCTTTCTCTTCCTCCTCTCTCATTTACCTCTCTCTTCCTCCTCTCTCCTCTTCCTCTCTCTTCCTCCTCGCTCTTCCTCCTCTATCTTCATCCCCTCTTTTCCTCCTCTCTCTTTCTCCTCTCTCTTCCTCCTCTTATTTCCTCGTGTCTCCTTTTCCTGTCTCTTCCTCCTCTCTCTACCTCCTCTCTCATTTACCTCTCTCTTCCTCCTCTCTCCTCTTCCTCTCTCTTCCTCCTCGCTCTTCCTCCTCTATCTTCATCCCCTCTTTTCCTCCTCTCTCTTTCTCCTCTCTCTTCCTCCTCTCTTCTCCAACTCCTCTTCCTCCTTTCTCCTTTTCCTCTCTCTTCCTCCTCTCTCTTCCTCCTCTCTCCTCTTCCTCTCTCCTCTTCCTCTCTCTTCCTCCTCTCTCTTCCTCCTCTCTCTTCTCCTCTCTCTTCCTCCTCTCTCCTCTTCCTCTCTCTTCCTCCTCCTTCTTCCTCCTCTCTCTTCCTCCTCTCTCTTCCTCCTCTCTCCTCTTCCTCTCTCTTCCTCCTCTCTCTTCCTCCTCTTTTTTCCTCCTCTCTCCTCCTCCTCTCTCCTCTTCCTCTCTCTTCCTCCTCTCTCTTCCTCTCTCTTCCTCCTCTCTCCTCTTCCTCCTCTTCCTCCTCTCTTTTCCTCCTCTCTCTTCCTCCTCTCTCCTCCTCCTCTCTCCTCTGCCTCTCTCTTACTCCTCTCTCTTCCTCCTCTCTTGTCCCCCTCTCTCCTCTTCCTCTCTCTTCCTCCTCTCTTTTCCTCCTCTCTCTTCCACCTCTATTTTCCTCCCCTCTCCTCCTCTCTCCTCTTCCTCTCTCTTCCACCTCTCTTTTCCTCCTCTCTCTTCTTCCTCTCTCTTCCTGCTCTCCCATCCTCCACTCTCCTTTTCCTCTCTCTTCCTCCTCTCTCTGTCTTCTCTCTTCCTTCTATCTCTTCCTCCTCTCTCTTCGTCCTCTCTCCTCTTCCTCTTTCTTCTGCGTCTCTCTCACTCCTCTCTCTTCCTCCTCTCTTTTCCTGTCTCTCCTCCTCTCTCCTCTTCCTCTCTCTTCCTGCTCTCTTTTCCTCCTCTCTCTTCCTCCTCTCTCTTCCTCCATTCTTTTCATCCTTTCTCTTCCTCCCTCTTCCTCCTCTCTTTTCCTCCTCTCTCTTCCTCCTGTCTCCTCTTCCTCTCTCCTCTTCCTCTCTCTTCCTCCTCTATTTTCCTCCTCTCTCCTTCACCTCTCTCTTTCTCCTCACTCTTCCTCCTCTCTCTTCCACCTCTCTCTTCCTCCTCTCTTTTCCTCCTCCTCTTCCTCCTCTCTCTTCTTACTCTCTCTTCCTCCTCTCCCTTCCTCCTCTCTTGTCCAAATCCTCTTCCTCCTTTCTCCTTTTCCTCTCTCTTCCTCCTTCTCTTCATCCTCTCTCCTCTTCCTCTGTATTCCTCCTCTCTCTTCCTCCTCTCTTCCTCCTCTCTCCTCTTCCTCTCTCTTCCTCCTCCTTCTTCCTCCTCCTTCTTCCTCCTCACTTTTCCTCCTCTCTCTTCCTCCTCTATCTTCCTCCTCTCTCTTCTCTCTTCTTCCTCTCTCTTCCTACTCTCTTTTTTTCTCCTGTCTCTTCCTCCTCTCTCCTCCCCCTCTCTCCTCTTCCTCTCTCCTCCTCCTCACGCTTCCTCCTTTCTCTTCCTCCTCTCTTTCCCTCCTCTCTCCTCCTCCTCTCTCCTCTTCCTCTCTCTTCTTCCTCTCTCTTCCTCCTCCTTTTCCTGCTCTCTCCTCCTCCTCTCTCTTCCTTCTCTCTGTTCCTCCTCTCTCTTACTCCTCTCTCTTTCTCCTCTCTTTTCCTCCTCTTCTTCCTTCTCTCTCTTCCTCCTCTCTCCTCTTCCACTCTCCTTTTCCTCTCTCTTCCTCCTCTCTCTTTCTCCTCTATTTTCCTCCTCTCTCCTCCACCTCTCTCTTCCTCCACTCTCTTCCTCCTCTCTCATTTACCTCTCTCTTTCTCCTCTCTCCCCTTCCTCCCTCTTCCTCCTCGCTCTTCCTCCTCTCTCTTCCTCCCCTCTTTTCCTCCTCTCTCTTTCTCCTCTCTCTTCCTCCTCTCATTTCCTCATGTCTCCTTTTCCTCTCTCTTCCTCCTCTCTCTTCCTCCTCTCTCTTCCTCCTCTGTTTTCCAACTCGTCTTCCTCCTTTCTCCTTTTCCTCTCTCTTCCTCCTCTCTCCTCTTCCTCTCTCTTCCTCCCCTCTTTTCCTCCTCTCTCTTCCTCTTCTCTCGTCCTCCTCTCTCCTCTGCCTCTCTCTTACTCCTCTCTCATCCTCCCCTCTTTTCCTCTTCTCTCTTTCTCCTCTCTCTTCCTCCTGTCATATCCTCGTGTCTGCGTTTCCTCTCTCTTCCTACTCTCTCTTCCTTCTCTCTCTTCCTCCTCTCTTTTCCAACTCCTCTTCCTTCTCTCTCCCCTTCCACTCTCTTCCTCCTCGCTCTTCCTCCTCTCTCCTCCTCCCGTCTTTTCCTCCTCCTTCCTCCTCCTCACTTTTCTTCCTCTCTCTTCCTTCTCTCTCATTATTCTATCTCTTCCTCCTCTCTCTTCCTCCTCTCTCCTCTTCCTCTCTCTTCTTCCTCTCTCTTCCTCCTCTTTTTTCCTCCTCTCTCCTCCTCCTCTCTCCTCTTCCTCTCTCTTCCTCCTCTCTCTTCCTCCTCTCTCTTCATCTCTCCTCCTCCTCTCTCCTCTTCCTCTCTCTTCCTCCTCTCTCTTCATCCTCTCTCTTCATCCTCTCTCTTGCTCCTCTCTCTTCCTCCACTCTTTTCCTCCTCTCTCCTTTTTCTCACTCTTCCTCCTCTTCCTCCTCGCTCTA